>NC_083361.1:82055604-82163104 GCF_030254825.1 Meriones unguiculatus | reverse complement strand
CCTCACCACCGTGACAAAAATCTGACAGAAGCAGCTTAAGAAAGGGGAGGATTTATTTTGATCCATAGTTTGAAGATAGAGTTCAACAGGATGGGGAGGGTGTGGCAGCTGGGAGGTGAGGCAGCCAGACACATCCTACTCAGTTGGAAGCAGGGAGGTGATGCTAGTACTCAGCTTGCTTTCTCCTTTTATTCAGCCCAGAACCACTGCTCAAGGACCCACACATTTAGGGTGTGTCTTCCAACTACACCGAACTCACAAATTTCCTCACAGACACACCCAGAGATTGGTCTCAGGTGATTCTAGATCCCGTGATGTTGACTATCAATGTTAACCACCACGGCCAGCCTCCGAAGCCCGTCCACGACTCCTGCCTGACTGACTTACGGCAATATTGCTGCAGCATCTCACTTTGCTGACTATTAGAGGATGCTCTCCATGTGTGTCTCTGTCTTCACATGGCATTCTTTCTACAAGTTCCTATTGAATTAGGGTCCCACCCTATCCAGGATGACCTCCTCTTAGCCAGCTCTAGTTACAGTGACCTGATTTTTTAGACAGGCATGTGCTCAGCCACTGGATGCTAGGATTTCATCCTATCTAGTTTTGTGAAACTGTGGGGTGGTGGAGGACTCAATTTAACCCATAGAACTACCTGGTGGAGCTGCTAGCATAGAACCTTCTTTGACAGACGGGTAGGCTGAGGCACAGGATGGCCAAGTGACTTGCGCAAGATCTATAGTGATAAATTCCAAATCAAACCTAGTTCTTCCCACAATACCTGAAGGGTGTCTTCCACAATTTTCTGCCTGGACAACATGGGGTTAGCTCAACTGGTGGCCATTCGAATGTAAAGGCATTCCACACACAGCTCTATGAGGTAAGTGTTCTACCCATCTTACTCTGAAGAAACTGAGCTCCAGATAGGCAGAAGTCATGATGTTTGGAAAAGGACACAAGTAGAGAAGACTGTCTACTCATGCTTCTTCTACAGTCTCACCAAGAGAACAATGGCATTGTGATAGGTGTTAGACACCAGAAATGGACCAAGAATTCAATACAATTGACTTGAACCTCAAGGCTTTCTGCCCATCTTAACATTGGGATGAGGGTGCAGAAATGAGGCTTTGAATACTTATGATTCTTTTAACAACAACACAAAAAGCTCATTTGGAGAAAGATGAATTTATGCTTTGGAAGGTGAAGGCACAGGACAAACCAGTTCGGACATTCTGGTCACATCTTACTTCCTGCTGTAGCAGAACCACAACATGGCTAGCAAAACTGTGTCTTGCTTTCTGGAGAGCAGAGAACAGAGAGATGCTGGTACACAAAGCTTCTTGCTGCCTCTCTGGCAAATTCTAAGAGACAAGATTCCTTGTCCAATTCCAAGGACTGTATTGGCCTTGGATTCATGTGGCTGGGAAAATGAGGGGAGAAAGAGGAACCTGCAGGGTAGGATATTTTTTTGAGCTAAAGCATAGATTTGGTGGCTGGAGAGGCAGGTGTGTGTACACAGACCAGTTCTGTGTGAACTGCCTTAGGTCCTTGGGCAAGCTGGAGAATGTGGAGAAGCTCAAGTTTCCTTCCAGAGGATTCTTCTACTCATGCGTCCTACCCAGACTGTGTTCAGAGTTCCACAATGGTTCTAACCAATACTTCTTGGAATTGTGAACCTAGACTGGTCCTTTACCTGCCTTTGCCAAGTTCTCTGTTTAGTGGCCAAGCAAATTCAGAATAGGCCAATTCTCCATGCTATGAGTCTGGACAGCCCAGAGCTGGCCCTTAACTCACAGGAAACTCAGTGTCCATTACTAATGGAGCTGCTGTTTTTGCAGAAACCTGGCGGTGAGCTCTGAGGGGTCAGGCTAAGGAGGCAGTGGGGCACAGATGTGTGCTATGTATGCATGTATGGGCTGCATGGGTATAGGGTGGGTTGGTGCAGTCTCAGGCAGAAAGAGCTCCATATGCTGAGGCTCAAAGGTAGGAAAAGGCACACTACTGTTAAGGAACAATGGGATGACATGAGTGTGCCTGGAGAAGAGCTAGGGAGGGGCACAGAGAGGAGTGGAGAGAGTTGGGATTGGGGGGAAGCTTTCTGTCACAGTCTTGCCTGCCATCCCTTCTTTGGCTCTGGACGCAGAAGCAGCAATGAAGTAGGCTGCACCGTGAGAATCGAGCCACCGAGCTTCCCTGAAGCCGGAAATGAACATGTGACAAGGTTACCTTCTGGGCTCTCCTAATGCCCCAGTAATAAAGCTGGCGAGATTGATTCACACCATTCTGCGCGCCCCGAGTCTGTCTCTCCGAGTTCTTCTTTATTACCCCCATTTAGCAGATGAGAAGAGGGAGGTTCAGGAAGGTTAAGTGACTACATTCTGAAAGTCTATGATTTTCTGAAGGAAGCCGCCCTCGAGCGTTCTGCCTGAATAACCGGATCCTTTGCTCTCGGGAGGAATTTTATGCAGGGAAGGAGAAAAAAAAATGACTCATTAATCACAACGATGATCACAGTGGCTACTATTGATCTCAGGCTTCCCCCTTAGCAGACACTCTATCACACTATGTGGAAGACACATATCCATTTTTGGAGCCCCACAACAATCCGATGAGGTGGATCACTTATATCATCCCAGTTTCAGAGCTGAGGAGGCTTCCGTTTACAGTGCTCAATCAGCCTGGGCAAGGCCATGTGGTCAGGCAGGCAGAGAGAAGACCAGAGGTGACTCCAACTGGCTGATGACCCACAGCCTGAGTAGCCAACCACTCCTCTCCAAGACATCCGAAAAACAGGGCTCTCACAAACTGCAGGGAGACGCACACAGGCAGGAAATGCAGCCTGGAGCAGCCTTGCCTTGCAGCCAGAGCACGAAGCCTGAAGTTGCCTGCTTGGGTTTCAGTCCGTTTTACCCTTACAAACTGTGCCGCCCTGGGTGAGAATGTCTAAGTTCTCAGAGCGTCAGCTGTAGAATGATAGAATGGGGACCCTGTCAGCCCCTGCCTCACAGGCTCGTGCAGGACTTGAGTGTGGACACAAAGCTCCATCTGAGCATTTGTGGCCATTGGCTACCTGTTCTGCACTAGGCATTATACCTGATGTGCCTTATCTCTGAGTCACACAGGAGCCTAGGGAGTGAATTTATTGTTCCTATTTTGCAAAGAAATACATTTAGAAAAATTATACAGTGTACACAGCGCAATGCAGCATGGGACTTGCACAAAACTGGACTGGAATCCATGATGGTCTGATTCTCAAGTCCATGTTGTTTCCCAGAGTGACATCTTTATGCATGCAGCATTGCAGAGAGCATTGTTAGCCATTACAGTGAAGTTCTTGGCGTATTATTTTTTTTGTGTGGGGGCCTGTGTGTGTGTGGTGAGGGGGACAGAGCATGATAAGCAAAGGAGCAAAAGCAGAAGCAGCATAGAAGACCACATTCAGGCATCAGCTTTGTTCTACAATGGAAATGTGATTATTTCATAAGGATAATACGAACTCATCCCATGTGCAGAACCCTTGCTGATGCAGGAAACCCTTTCACACCATTATCTCATCGCATCCCATAATGGCCCCACAGGCAGCTAATCACATTGTGTTTTCCCTGTGGCAGCCTCTCTTGGTTGCCTACCAATACCCATTTGTCCTCCCTAACGGTGCCCTGACTCTGTGTGGCCGGCCAGGCCTCTGTTAGGTGCCTCCATTGCTGCATTTTGGCTGGCCAATCACAGTACTCCATTCTCTTCTTGAGAGTGTGACCATGGGTCGGTTTGACAGGAGGAGAAGCTTGGGGTACCTCCAGATGTTGAGTCGCCTGCATATAATGCTCAGAACTGCAGTAGCAGAAGCCAAGAAGCTGACTTGAGCTTTGATAAACCATGCCTAGAACTGCTTTGCCTTAGAACTTCTTGCTGAGTGAAATAATGAAGGACTAAGTTAATAATAATGGTTACAGGTAGGTTGAGTTTGGCTTTTGTATATATCATCTTAAGATATCCCACCTTTCTTTGGAAAGTTGCAAAGACTAGCCTCCACTTTCATTTCGGCTGGATTCGCAATCACCTAGGAGACACACCTCTGGGCAAACCTCTGAGGATGCTTTCAGAGAGCTTTCACCGAGGAAAGATTCACCCCAAATGTTGGTGGCACCATGTGCTGGGGTCCAAGACTGAGTCCAAATAGAAATCGGAGAAAGCTAGCTGGAAACTAGCATTCATCTTTCTGATTTCTGGCTGTAAAAACCACGTGTCCCGGTCATCTCAGAGTCCAACCCCTGTGCTAGACAGACCAAATTCTCTGAAACCCTTGGTCAAAAATAAAACCCAGCCCCTTTCTGTAAGCTGTTTTTGTCAGGTGCATCATCGTAGTAGCAAGGGAAATAACACACCGTTCCAAAGAGTCTACTCCCAGTAGTTCAGCTTTTAATACTATTTTCAAGTCTCGGCCTATGCTAAGCGCAGATCTGGGGCTCTGTTCTTTGGGCTTCCCTTCAACACCTCCTTTACGTCCCGTGTCTCTGAGCTGATGTGTCAGAGGGTGGACATGCAAATCCCACCCAGAAAGCTTGCTTAAATGCACTGCATAGCCATCCCAAGGCTGCTTCCGGCACTGTTACATAAGGCACTGATACCCTCTTAAAGGCTGGTTGAGGGACAAGGCTGGGCGCTACTGCTCTTGGATTTCCGCTACAGAAATGCTACTTCCCTCAGTGAGCAGCAGCCCCAGCGTTTTCTGGTTAGTATTTCAGGCCAGGCATGAGGCACCTGTGGTGGACGAATCCTTTGATATCTTGGTACTTCTAGCAGGGACTCTTGGATGCCTTGTCTCATTTCATCCCAGGCCCACTAAGACCTTTGATTCCTGTACGAACCAGAGGCAGGGAGTAATCTTATTAGAGATAAATCCACAGTCTCTCCAGCCCTGGGCTCCCACTTCCTGCCTGCTTCTGGCAAAAGTGTGACATGCAGCTGTAAACCTTGACTTCCTCTTGGAAGATGCCCACAGCTGGTCTCAGTGTCATCTTGTGTCAGGTGTCTGAGTGAGGTCCCTTCTCTCAGCCCCCACCACCCATCAACACCCCTATAGAGCCTGCACTTTGAAGCCTGGTCGTATTCTCTGGGGAGCCTCCAGCTGCCAATTTTCCACCCAGCCACCCAGCCAGGCCTGAGCTTGTGTAATTCCTGAAGAAGCGCTTATCCAAAGTGCAACAGATGACTCCCTGTGTCAAAAATGATTTCCCGAGGTCTGGCTGAGCCATTCCAGGTGCTGGAGTGCCCATCGGTGCCAATCCTGCTGTTGCTGCTTTCTGAAGAGTTGATGTTCTATGATGAAGCCTCTGAGATTAGGCAGGCCGAGGACTGTCCTTGCTGACCTCTGCAGAGGTTTCCATGCCTGCTCTCACAGTTACTGACTACACACAGGAACTTGATGTCCTGACCTCTCTGGCCTGGTGTGGACTTTTCTTCTGACATGTGATGCCCTCTCCAATATCTGTTTGTAAAGAATATTTCAAAGTCCACATCCTTGGAAAGAGGTGGGAGAACTCACCCTCTTAAGCAGGTTCTGAATATAAGACAGTCAAGGCCTCACATCTCATTCATATTTCTTAAAGCACTTATTTACTTACCGAGTCTTCATTCACTTGTTCATTTATTCATTCAACAAGTATTTCTTGACAGCCCTACATAGCAATCCCTGGGGCTATGCCAGAGGTTCTATCCTATGGAAACTCACAGACTCATGGAATGTTCAGTTATGCTTTGTATAGGAAATATTCCCATAAAGGCTCCCATCTGTGCTCCTAAGAGGTGATAGGATCACGAGGGTATTTATCAATGTTTGGTCCACTGCTGATTTTATACTGAATGGACTACTAGAAGGTAGGCCTGGTGAGAGGAAGCAGGTCACTGGGGGAATACCTTTAAAGTGCATATCTTGCCTGCCACTGTTCCCCTCTGGTCTATCATTTTTTTTGCTTGCTGTCTTGTCTGTCTGCCAGGTGGTTAGTAGGTCTGTGGCATCATGCCCTCTCAGCAATGATGTTCTGCCTCACCAAGTAGACCCAAGAACTCATGGACTAAAACCTATGAAACTTTGAGCCCACAAACATCTTTCCTCTTTTAGACTGTTCCATTTTTTTTGACTGTTCCATTTTTTAATCTGCCACAAAAACCAAAACCTGGCCCTTACTGTGTGTTACGTTTATGGCATTTTATGATGCACCTGCCTGAGACATTTTACAGGTGAGGGCCAGCTCTGCCAAAGGCCAGCTCAGCTGAGCTGTGCCCCTCCTCTGTGTTTCCATTGTGCCATCCATCCTATCTGCAGCGTAGGAAGAACTGGGGCCTACTCTGCTGGCACTAAGGATGCGGGGGGGGGGGGGGGGGGAGGGGGGAGGGATTCCACTCAGGAGTTTAATCATCCTCGGAAATGAATTAAAAGACAAAGTACCTTCTGCTCTTCTACAGCCTTCCCCATACCTGAAAAAGAGACCTTTGTGGCCACATCTTATTAAGGGCAATCTCCTGTGCTTTCAGGCTCTGGCAGGAGCCATGTGGATAAATGGGGCTGAAGCTCAGCTCAGGAGATGGAGCCCCAGATCTTGGCTTTGGCCTCTTAGCAACATTCCTTGCGCCTTGGGCAAACCCAAGATAGCTCACCAGAACTAGGCTTTCCCAGCCATGAAAGAGTTCTCAGTGAGTTCTAGGAGAAATGGATAGGCATGCACATGCCAACTGTCATATGGAGGGAATTCTAAAAGCAGGAAGGGGAGGGGGGCAAAGCCAGGAGAAAGATCCCAGGATCCACCGACCTTGTTTTACCTATACCTCAGCTTTCCCATCTGGAAAATGAAGGGAGCAGGTTTTGAAATAAGGAAGATTTAGATTTAAGTTCAAACCCCATCTCTCACTCTTTGTGGTCTATTACAGGTAACTTTCCCTAAGCCTTACTTTCCTTGAGTTCAAAATGGAGATTTCCACCCCTGCCTTGTTATGCCGATGCAAAGATTAGCATATAATCCATGGAGCACATTACAATAATATTTGGTACTCAGTAAATACCTGGGAAATTTTGTTTTCCCCTCTCTGAGAGGTTAGGCAACCTGTATTTATTAGAAAGACTTTTTTTTTTTTTTAATATGCAGCTTCTTTCCTGAGATGAAAAGGTGGGAATTATATTTGGTTCTTAGGAACAGAGTCTCAGTGATGGACTCAACCTAAGATTAAGAAAAACTCACGTTCTGTTGTGGTCTGTGCACCCACACATCCCAAACTCAAGGCCCGAGCCTCATCTCCTATGGTCGTTGCTGCTGACATGACAAGAAACCCACTGTTGCTTTAGGGGCTGCCTATTCTCACCTCAGTAGGCTCTGGCGGCTAGAAAGTTATTTTTAGAAAAAAGAAGGAAGGAAAAGAAAGATTCTTCCTTCAAAACTACCAGCACAGTGTAGCTGCTGTTGTTGCCACTGCCACTGCCTTGAAGATATGAATGAAAAGGTCTACAGATAAATGACTCTCACAGCGTGGGAGTCTGAGAAGTGTGATGAAATCTCATGCTAGCCTGCCAGGCCCTTCCCAGGGTGAGAAACATCCCTCCATCCATCTTTCCTGCCCATTAGTGGATTACTGAGCTTCTCAGTTATCAGAATGACTTACACCCCAATGCTTGACTTCCAGTAACTTTTGTTTACTTAATAGTAAGTATTACATACTTAATAAGTGATAATATCAGGGAAGATATTAGTACAATGAAAACTGAGGGACAATACAAAGAATCAATGAAACTATGAACCAGCTCTTTGAAAAGATAAATAAGATCGACAAACTCCCAGCAGAACTGGAGCACATTACGAAGGCCCGGCTACTGAGTGAGGGCCTGGTCTGCCGCCGGTCTAACCAAAATAAAGAGAGCAGACTCAAATCAATACAACTGGAGACAAAATTACATATTACAATATATGCAAATTAATCCAGAGAGGTTTTAGAGTATTCTTCAGAAAACTACACTTTAAAGACCTTGGAAAATGAAAAAAACGGATAAATTCTGAGACACAAATCACTTACCAAAATTAATTCAAGATGATGTAGCCAACTCAAATAGATCTATAATAAGCAATGAGATTGAAGCAGCTTTAAGGAGTCTTCCAACAGTAGCCTGAGGCTGGACCTCAGTCAGTACAGTGCTTGTCCAGCCTGTACAAGCCCCAGGTTTGATTCCCCAGCACCACACAAAACAAGTATGATGGCTTATGCCTATACTCTCAGGGGTATAGGCATAAGGGGGTAAAGACAGGAAGACCAAGAATTTAAGACCAGCCTTGGATAAATAGTGAGTTCAAAGTGTCACTGTGGAGGTGAGAGAGCTCTACAGTGAAAACTTTTAAAATACTGAAGAAACTGAGAAGATACTAGAAGATGGAAAGACTCCCCGCCCCCCCATACACATACACACACACACATATGTACACAGTCAGAGAAAGACAAAGATCAGCAAAACTAATGTTTGGAAACTGCCTATATTACCAAGAGCAACCCACAGACTCTGCAGTCCCTATGTTAAGAGGAAAATGCCAGGTTCAGAAAAACAAATGCTCTGCATTCTTCTGGTGTATGTGTGTGTGTGTGTGTGTTTACATACATACATGATGTTAAAGTACTTGGGGTAGTAATAGTGAGTGAATAAAAGTACAGGATATGAATATGTGAAGATAAAACAATAAAACCTATTACTTTGTATGCGGATTTAAAAATTAAAATGTATTCGTATGCGCTGAGGATGTAGCTCTATAGTAGAGGCATTCTCTCACATGTACAAAACTCTGGGTTCAATCCTCAGATAAGTGGAGGTCAAAGGACAATTATGCGGAAGCTGGTTCTCTCCTTCCACCTGGCAGGGCCTGGAGATTGAACTCAATCATCAAGCTTAAAAGGCAGGCTCCTTTACCCACCAAAGCATCTAAATGTGCCCCATGCTTGATTTGTTCAAGGCTTCTATCATGGAGGGGTGTTCAACATTGTCAAAGCCCCTTTGGGCATCCACTGAGATGATAATGTTGTTTTTCCAAATTATTTATTTATTTACTTACTTTTATGTGCATTGATATTTTGCCCACACGTATGTCTGTGTTAAGGAGCTGGATCCCCCCTGAAACTGGAGTTATAGATAGTTGTGAGACTCCATTTGGGTTCTGGGAATTGAACTGTGGTCCTTCCAAAGAGCAGCCAGTGCTTTAAGCTCTTAACCATCTCTTTAGCCCAATAAGGTTATTTTTAAGACCCCCCCATAACACCTCCAACATGAAAGACTTTTAATTTTTCACAAGGCAGAGAAGAAATGTCAACTGAGCACATACTATCCTCCAGGCACAGAACTAGGTGATTTTTATATTTTGTTTTCCTGTGCATTACCTCTGTGATTATCATCAGGATATTCCAGGTTTTCAGAAGAGGTAACTGTGGCTTGGGAAGATTCCATTGGAACCAGTCATGTTTTAAGGAATGACAGGTATGTGGTCACATTTTCTGACTCCTGGGGCAGGACTCTGGAGCCATACTGACTAATCCGACATAACTAAATCCTATTATCTGAATCCAGTTCCCTGGACAGTCAAGTGGAGATCATAGTGATTCCTCAAGTGAATTCTGTGGAAGTCAGATAGGGAATGAATGTATCTATGTACTTAACCCCTGCTTGACAAACAATTTACTAACTTCCGAGGCTAATCACAACAACAAAAGCAGCTATTATTGATCCTTTTCAAACATGTCATTTCTCTGTCAATCGCTCCTTTTCCCATTAGGACACATTCATATGCCCAAGGTGATGCTGATAGGATAATTTTGACTTCTAAGTCAGTTTTACTGGTAATGTTCTAGAAACAATCCAAATATCAATTAGCAGATGCAAGGGTAAATAGTTAGATCTACGGAAGCGGGGCTGAAGAACAGCTGTCCCATACTTCAGCTATAGCTCCCCAACCTTAAACCTATGGCCCTGACTAACATGAAATTGGGCAGAAAATAAAAATCTGTGCATTGTTTACTAATAAATTAGCTCCAGGCAAGACAAAGAGCATAGCAGTTCAGTGGCATTTGGTAACAGCTCTCCTCATTAGAATATTAATCACTGGTGTCAAGACTCTCTGGATTCCATTAACATTAGCAAAGGTTAGCTTCTGGTCACCACTTAGAATTTAAAGGCTGCAAGAATCATAGTAAGTTGGGAGAGCCTCCTGAAGTGTTCGGCCTGTCTTCTGTCCCCAGGCAGATGTTCTAGCCATACTTGATGTGCCCAGAGGTAGAAACCCACCGGCTCTCCTTCGGTAGCAACTGTGCTGTCTATGTTTTGTTTAATACTGACAACCAAATACACTTCTGCAACCTCACACACATTGCCCTGCTTTCATTTTGGTGCCTTTTCTTCTGCTTCATCTTCTGAGGAGCAAATGTTAAGAACTGTCTTCAGAGACCCCATGCAGAGAGTAATTAAATCACAGATTGGCCTTCTCCTCTTCATGTTCAACAGCTCTGGATCCTCCGCAGGAACTTCTCTGGGGTTTTACTCCTCCTCCCCGACACAGCCTCTCAGAGCCCCGCCCTCTCCCAAATCACAGTGCTTATGGAATGCTGTCTACACAGAGATAGCTCTGCACATCCCCTCTGACTGGATCACAGAATGGTTTTGTAACTTTTACCCTTTCAGACTTACAGATGTGGGAGAGGTGTGAGAGTCCTTTCGTCCTGCCCTGGAGCTTTATGATGCAGAGAAAACTGCTCAAAGCCAGTCAGCCACAGAGCGGCTCAGCTAAGCCTGGGACCCAGGCATCCGGATTTAGCCTTTTGTGTCTCTAGTCTCTTGTTTGGCTTGGGATCATCACCCAAGTGTGCACCCTCTCATGTCTAAGTCTACTTTCTATTCCTTCTATTCTTATCAACAACAGGACAGTGGCATCAGCAACAGTGGAGACACGGGCATAGCCAGGGCCCTGAAGTCTGTGGAACGCACTGGGAGTGTTCTGTTTTGTTTTCTAGCAAGGACGATTTCAGCCTGTTGTTAGGGAGGGAGCTACAGAATACTGAGCAGCAGACACAAACACAGCCGAACCACAATGCAGAATTCTGTCAGTGCTTGAGGAAGGTATAGATAGACACAGGAGCTTGGTATAGAAATTTCTAAAAAGATAAGACACAAAGCTGGGAGGGACTCGGTGAGGTGGACGCTGACGCCCATTGCTCTGCATTTTATACCCTTCAGCACTGCTTGAGCTTTTAACTGCGTGATTTTGTGACTCTATGAGAAAAATGGTATGAGTATTTAAATGTCAATGCTGGGGACTGTCATCTTTTATTCCCCCCCTCTACTTGTCATGCTTTCCCATTGTTTGACTTCTTTTCTCCATTTAGCATGCACTATTTGCATCATTAGACAAACCATATTAAAAATAAATATCCAGTGGCTGTAGTGACCTGCATCCGAATACTTGTTCATGCGCCACTCCTAGGGCACAGAAGGAAACACTGCAAAGATGGCTTCAGTTTGCCGCTGTCTCCTGGCCATGATTTCTGAGGAGAGAATGAGGTGCCTGTGCATTGAGCGTGGTTGCAGCTGTGAACAGGTCTTTTTCTTGGTTGTCACAGTGACTAAGAAGCCTACTGCAAACACTTAATACTCTGGTGCTAGGAGTGAAGAAAGCGTTCTGCCCAAAATGCCAATGGAGCCCTTTTAAGAAACACCTGTAGAATATTTAAGAGTAGAGTAGTGGAATGTCTCTGCCTCCCCCCAACTGCCTTTCACATTCCCTTTGAAGAATTTGTTCTTGCCTCTTGCTGATAGGGAGGAAATATTTAGGAGGTAGGTTCTCCGCAAGCCTTCTGGAGAAAACTCCCCAAGAAACAAAGGGATAAACAGGGGCTGGACCACATGCAGAAGGCAGGAGGACCTGGTGAGCACTCTTCACATGAGGCTACATGCCAAGCTCCTGAGTCTCCTCTCATGGTTAACAGAGAACTATTAGCCCCATTTTACAGATGAGCAATCTGAAGGCTGGAGCTTACGCCACTGAACCTTGAGGCCCTTGGCTAGCAAGTGGCTCAATTTAAAGCCCCGCTTGGCTTTCAAGCCCTTGCTCCTTGCCAGGCTCCACAAGGCTTTCCTCACAGCCACAGAGGAGGCCAGGTGGCACCTGGAAGCAATTTCTTCCCTGGTTTCCCCCCAGGAGAAGGGCTTCTTTGCTAAGGGAATTCACGGTAGGAAATTAACCTCTGTCTGCAAGGGCCAATTACACAGTCTGGACTGAAAAGAGCAACCTGGGCCTGGACCCAGGTAAACACCCTCCTGCCTCTGGAGGTAGCCAGGAAGAGCCTGGGAGGCGGCAAGGGAAACCCGTTCTATTTTAAGAAAATAGTCGTGTTTGATTATCCAATAATACCATGCTATAAAGCAGGGACAACTATGGATTTCCTCTAAATTTGAAAAATTGTGAGCCATTAACTTTTCACTTTTAAGGCAGATCTATTTGAAAGAAATTGAATTCCCTGAGCTGTGGGGAGAGCAGGAGTCAGTCACCAGGAACTTCTGTTAGGGACTCCAAATCAGCAAAGCCTGCTAGGGACAGACCCGGGGAGAGGCAGCAGTTTCTGAGAATGCTTCCCACCATCCTATTGACCCTGTGTCTCTGCCCAGGTCCTCTTGGGAGGGCCCAATGGATTCCTTCTCTCGTGAGTACTTGAGACTTTGGCTAGCGTTTATTCCTTTAGATCAACTTCTCAAGCTTCTTAATGCTGCAACCCTTTCATACAGTTCCTTATGCTGTGGCGACCCCAACCACAGAATTATTTCGCTGCTGTTTCATAACTAGTTTGCTACTGTAACGAATCGTAATGTGAACATCTGTGCTTTCCTATGGTCATAGATGACCCCTGTGAAAAGGGTCTTGAATGAACACACCCCACAGCTGATCTCTCACCTAATTGAATATAAACCAAACCCACAGATTCAGGAAGCTCAAGAAACCCCAAGAACAGACACAAAAACATAATGAAAATGAGTTATAAAGAAAATTTTGGGAACACAAATGGTCCTTTCCTATGAACTGATGTTTCCTTCTGTCGTCCTCCATCTTTCTCCAGACTCCTCCAGAGCACTATGTCTGTGTGCTATGTCTTTGTGCTATGTCACATTGCCTACATTGAATTCTGATGGCTGGAAAGGGACTGTTTTTAAAGTTACATTTAATTTTATTGGGGGTGCATGCTCCTCAGTGTACGTGTGGGGATCAGAGGATATCTCATGGGACTCTCTCCGCCCACCATGTAGATCCTGGGGATAAAACTGAGGCCCTTAGGCTTGGTGGTAAGGGATCTCACAGCACATTGAAATACCTTGCCTATCGTAGTTACTCAATAAATAAACTACATTAATGAGTGACGCACACAATCGAATAATCGTAAGAATAGCACAAATTGGTTATCAAGTCTTAGTCACCTAAGTGAAAAATTTCTAAGAAACAAGGACCCATGTCTCCCTACCATTTCAAAATAACCATCCCCTTCCAGAATAATATTAGTTAAACCCACAATTTATTGAGTGTTCGTTGGACGGCTGGCATTGTGGGAAAGCATTAATAAACACCTAATTAAAGTCATCCTGGGAAAACCAAAGGGCAAACAGCTAAATAAATTGCCTCAGGTCACATAGGTAGCAAGTGGTTTTTCTAGATTGTTCCTTCAGAATTGATTTAAAAGGTTTTTAAAGCTTCTATTCCCCACTACAACTACGTCATCAGATACTTCCACGCTTGCTGTGTCTGCTCCTTTGGTTCCTTCTGTCTGTCTTGTGCTTCCCACATCTACCTGGTGAAGTCCACTTCCCACTCCAGATCCACACAAAGTATTATCTTTGGGGTGAAGGGGAAACCATCCATATACAACCATGAACCCAGAAAGCATGAGTATACTGTATTGTAAGCAAGAAGACTACCACGGGTTGAGAACTGCTGCCTTAGACTCATCCCAGGTGTGACTTCGGGACTGTCCTCTCTGATTCCGGAAGGCTGGTCCAGGACCCTCTAAATCCACATTGCTACCTTCTCTCATACAGTGATTCCATTTTCCACAGGCTCTTTGATTGCACTGTGCATTTCTTTGGGATGGAAAACATCTGATTCATATTGGTCTTCCTCCAGATTTTTTTTTGCTCACTCATGTGTGGATGACTTTGGGGTTCTTACTTAAGAGTCCTGTGCCCTCCTGGGTACTGCGTGGCGTTTCTGTTGTCCACTGTGTGTCGTGAGTGCTGGGACATCTGGGTTCTGGGTTTTGCTGTCTCCCTTGGAAATGTGCTGAGTTAGGAAATTAATTTCTGGGTAGATTAGCTTTGTCATTTCAAAGCTTAGTCTAAATTCCATTAGAACAAGGCAAAAGCAGTCTTCCCTCCCTGGCCAGATGAACCCTGTTCTTAACAGATGTCCTTTTTGCTGCCACTCCTGAAAGTCTACAGCATTCAACAAAGCCTTTCTACTCCAGATGGTTCATCATCACTCAGCTTTGTGCGATTCCCGGCATGCAGATTCTCAATAGGGCTTTTATTTTTGGATTCCTTCCTCTCTAGTCAGCCAGTTCTCAATTCTGGACATGGCAGCACCTGCACCTCCCCTGGTGGGGTGACTGTGCTCTGTTTGATATCTCCTCTCTCTGTTGCTTCATAAATCTCCCCTTTGATGAAGCTACGATAGCCATGTGTGTGATTCGTGCAGTTTCCCCTTTGGAAACTACAGCTTGGTGTTGCCTTTTGTTCATTATCAGAAAATAGTGCTTTCATATATCATGCCCGTTGTCACAATCCTCTATCAGCTAGCATGGGCGGTCCCAGTCACCAAAGGATAGCCAGAGAGGACGTCTGGAGAACGGAGGGCCCTCAGAATTGTTTGATAAATAGGGAGGACTTAGACAGAAGGCAACGAATGAGGAGGCCCATTTCAGCAAGATTTGCAGAGATTTGTTGAGTTTTTGATGTGTGCAATGCACTGGGGTGTAGGGAATAAGACAAATGGAGACCTGACCTCGCGTTGTGATCTGTGTTCTTGTCAATGACTCGCGGGATGCCGACTCTGTGCAAGTCAACGTCGGGGCAGGAGTAAAGAGAGAGGTGTAATTCTTTTCTTCAGAGAGTTCACCACTATCTTAGGAGAGAGATAGAAATGAAGAAGCCAGGTGACAAAGCCATGCTTAGGGTGCTGTGGGAGAAGAGAGGCGGTAGGTGTCCCTCCCTCTGTGATACACGTACATGTATCCCAGAACGGCTAAGAGTTAGTCAGGAGACAATGGCATACAAAAGGGCCCTGCAGAAAGCTTGCAGCATCTCAGGATGACAGGATGAGATGAGTCTGGAGAGGCAGACAGGTCTCCAGGGGCCTACTCTGCCATGTTAAGAGTTGGCATTTTATCCTGAGGGCGATGGGAGGAGCCATGGGAAGCTTTTAAGCAGGAGCTGAAAAACCTCTGTCCTTGACATGTCCCAGGGGGTCAGCTAACCAATCTAATACTCCAAGGAGATTTATGGGCCTGAGAAGGGCCTTTAGAAGTTAACATTCATCTACCAGAACTGGAAAGACCTTTCATCAGAGCCATATGATTTTTAAAAAATCAAGATACTTAACTGATCCTATTGAGTCTAAGTCTCATCTAGGAGCTGCAGAAAAGTAGTGTCTCTTCAGAAAACTAATGGGTTGGGGGTTTTTCCACCTGTTCGCTTAAACATGGCCTTTGAGAACAGTATATGTTGAATAATGTAGGTGCTTCTCAAGTGACTGGATTAATAGGAAATACGAAGGAAAGACATGTCGAACATGAGACCAACCTAAAATCTTCATTACATCCAGACATATAAGGGGTCCTGTTGCTTTTGTCTTTCTCTATACTTAATATGCTCTTTTCTGGATGGCTACTGTGGGTTTTCAGTCTGGCTCGAATGTTTACAAGATGGATGATATAGAGTGTGCAACTCTGTGATATGAAAGTGACTCAGGAAAAAAATCAGTCTTTTTTTTTTTGCCACCTCAAAAAAAGAAACAGCCCTAGAGTGATGACAGATACATAAAAGAGCTTTTGCTCTGCAGTTAGGTAGATTGCCATGACTCCGGGTTTGGCCACGTGCTGGCTGTGACCTTGAGTAAATCACTATGCTCTCCGGGTTCTGGCTCCTTCATTGAACGACAAGTCTATCTTGCTGGATCGAAGACAGACACACAAAAGGGATCCATAGAGAAGCTGTTAGGGAGCCTACAAAGAACTGACTTGTGGAGGCTCTTGCTGCTAGTACAGCTGATTCCATGGAGGACAGGGAGTCCATCATGAGATTGCCTCCTTGGAACTCAAGCATAAGGAAAGGAGCTGGTAGATTAAGAGTAGCCACAAATCTCCATCAACCCCGTAAGAAGATGGGCCTTACTTTCCCCCTATGTATCTTAGCTGACCTTGCCATCATCCTTGTAATCAGACACAGAAAACGGGATACCTTCCTGGTTCTGGGTTTAGACACTGAGAGAAATGTCCACTTCTGCTTCCTGTCTATGGGGATGCTCAAATCATGAGATCAAGTTCTCAGGAGAGGAGGCCAAGCTAGGCAAGTCAGAAGACCACATGGACAGACAGACAGGTCTCAGCTTTCTAGCAGAGCAAAGACCTTTTGGAAGCTCTAGCCACAGCCATCACAGCCCCGTAGCCACATGAGAATCTGGAGTAGCACTTGAGAGCTACCTGGTCAATCCTCATAATTATGAAAAAGAAATACATGATTGTTATTTTAAGCCATTGGCATAGTTCATTACACAGTAGAGGGCACTTGGAAGAGATAGGAAGGTTTGCTGTCCTGCCAAGATCCAGCCAAGGCTTGACACTTTGTGGGAAGGTCCCAAGCAGGGATGCTCTGAGACGCAGGCACTAAAAATCAGCACAGTGTGAATTAAGTTCTTCTTTCCTTCCCGCTCACAGAGCAACTGCAGGATAACGACAATAGCATATGGAGCAGAGCAACTGCAAGGGAAGGCCTGCAGCCTTAGGATGACTCAGGGCTTGCCACATGTGCAGAACTGTGGAAGGCTCAGCTACAAGTGAAGAGGCAAAAAAAAAAAAAAAAAAAAAAAAAAAAAAAATAGCAATGGCTAAAATAATGTGAATTTAGTGATATCTATAAGATATCAATAAATATCTTAAACACATTTATAGGTTCCAGAAAGCCCCCAAATGAATGGTAGGCTCTATAAAAGTTGTCAGTGGTAGGAGGGTAACAGGAAATCTGAATCCAGTGTGACCAAAGATTGAAGAGGCACAGGAACAGTAATGATTTTGCAAGTAAAACTAGTAATACAGTGTTAGTTCAGGTAAATGCCAGTCTTTACTACTAGGGAAGAGATTCTGACACTCAGAGAAGTCCAAGCACTTTTTCTCCATGAGACTCTCTCTATCCCTTGCCAACTATTCTAAGGTTATTTTGGAGGCAGCAGCAGCTACACTAAGAATGCAGAGCTCAGAAAACTCCCTGGAGACTCAAGAAAATCTTACCAATCTCCAGAGTTTGCATGTGGAAATCCTTGTTTTGGGACAAAAAATAATTTTGTGCATTTGGGTGTTATAAATCTCTGAATCTTAAAGCAAACGTCACCTTCCCTGGATCATTTCGAAGAGGGAGCTAGAAATAAAAGTGACTTTTGCAACTTCCAGTCCAGTCAAAACAGGTACCACAATTATAATTCAGGGTCTCCCCACAGAAGAGGCATAGTATCCCTCATAAGCAGCTGAAGGAAGATGGAACCCCCATCACCTGCTCTCATCTCATGGTGAGGGAGGCAAGGCTCTCTCTCTAGTCACAGGCACAACTGACCCTTTGTTTCTGTGCCCAGAAGTTTGACTCTTGATGAATATGAAGACTCAGTGTAATCATGGGCTTTGGGAAGAGAGGGTCATCTTTGGGCTGGCTCCTCTTTAGGTGATATTTGTATGTGTCCTCTCTTATTCATAAATTGAGTGAAGGTCTCACATCCAAAGTGATGGAGTTTGGAGACACAGCACAAGCACATTTGCACAGTTACACAAAGTCACAGCGGTGATATTAGTGTCTGCATAAGAAAAGAAGAGCTCTCCTTTTTCTTTGCCCAGTTGTGTGCACTCTGAGGAAAGGTCATGTTAAGACATATCAAGAAGGCAGCCGTATACTTGTAACCTGGTCGCTACAAATACCCGTGTCACCGGAGAATCAGGAATATCCCATTAGTCTCTATCTTGGACTTTTCCGTCTTCCAAGCATTACATATAAACATATATTTCTTATTTTGCCAGAGCTAAGAGCTTTCCTTCCTTAAAGCTCAATAAAGCCTCACCCTAGGCATAGCAGAAGTGACACCCAAAGGCAGAAAACTGACCTGGAATTCTGGTCTGGCTATTTTCTAATTGGGTAATGATGGAAATTCATGTAACCTTTCTAAGCTTCATCCTTGCCCCACCCTGCCCTCAATTTTATTCTTTAAAAGTGTGTGTGTGTGTGTGTGCGTGCACACACATGTATACACGTGTGTATGCCATGTGTATGACTGGGCTAGACATTGGGTTCGCTGGAGTTGGAGTTACAGGCGGCTGTGAACCACCTGACGTGGGTCCTTCGGAAGAACAGGTGTGCTCTGAGGCTTAACTCGTGGGCCATCGGCGTGGCTGCACATTCATTCACTGTCTCCATTTCTGGAATGGGACTAGCTACCTTTGCCTCACCTATTTCTCCCAGCCCAACAAGACCATGGCACATTAAAGGAGTCTGGAAACATTAGAGGGAATTTGTAGCTGTGGCCAAACGAAGACCTCAGCGAATCACCTCCCTCAAAAAGAACTAGAAAGTTGGGCAAAAGTGACAAAAATAACCATTTCAAAACCCTGGAAGTTGAGCAAAATATGACATACAATCATCAAGTCTCTTAGCTGAGACTCTGGAATGTTCAAAAATCTATAGGCAAAATGTGAAAGCATAAGAAATGGAAAGCATGGTTGATAAAAACAATCTGTCCACATGCATTTTCTCATGCATTTCAGCATGCATTTATTCTCTTAGCTAATTTCAAAACTGTCCCAAGTTCAATGGTATTCACAACTCTGTTATTACAAAAACAGCAGAAAGAGAGGAGGAAGAAATACAGCCAACTTTAATCAGAGGCTTTTTTTTTTAGCAGAATCATTAGTATTAATCTGAAGTACTTGTGATAAATTAAGATGCATATTGTAATCCTCATAGCAACCAGAATAAACCCTGAAACAATGTTTTAAACACCAACAGGGGAATTAAATGCTGCACTAAAATTTTTTTCACTCACAAAGGGTTGAGCAGGAAGAGAGGACGAATGAGAAAGACAGTACACATCTAATTAGCAAATAAGAAAGCGGCAGGTGTAAATCTAATATTATGGACATTAAACATGACCCAAGGGGAAGGAGAGCACTGTCTAATCAGATTTCTCCACGAGGCACACCTCAGCTTGATGATAACACAGATAGGCTGGGAGGAAAAGAAGAAAAGCTTGGCACCATGCAAACAAGAAACCAATACACAGCTGGCGGGCTACTGTAGGCTGACTACCTTAGGAGAAGAGACATTTCTAGAAACAAAGAGAGGCTCTGTGAGAAGATGGTCACTGGGTCAGGAAAGTATGCAAATGATGGATGCACTTCTAACGTAATTTCTTCTTTTCTTTGTTTGGTGGTACTGGGGGTTGGCTCAGGACCAGCAAACGCTAGGTAAGTCCTAGACCCCCGAGATAGAACCCAATCCCTCCCTTCTCTCCTTATTTGGAGACAGATCTCACTAAATTGCCCAGGTTGTACTTGTGCTCAGTCTACATCTGAGGCAGACTTTGAACTTAGGATTGTTCTTCCTCAGAAGCCGAAGTAACAGACATCCACCACCAGGCCCTGATATAAGAAAAACAAACACAAAAACAAAACCCAAAAAGCTATCTTACCCAACCAACCAAACAAACAAAACAATAACAAAAACCCCACTCTCAATAGAAAAACCAGACACAGAACATTAGCAGGCTATAGAACAGTGGTCCTCACTCAACCTTCTTAATGCTGCTACCCTTTACTGCAGTTCCTCGTTGTGGTGACCCCCGACTGTAAAATTATTTCACTGTCACCTCCTAACTGTAACGTTGCTACTGTTATGGATTGTAATGTAGTTATCTGATCTGCAGGACACTGGACATGTGAACCCACAGGGGTCGTGAGCCGCAGTTTGAGCACCGCTGCTGTACAGTACTAGATCAACAACGTACAGCCACCAAAGGCAACAGGTGTCCAGAAGACAGCCTACCCAATGGCTGCCGAACACACACCCATCTCAAGAGTCTCTGAAACATTCTCTAGGTGACATGGTAGGCCCGAAGACAAATATCAACAAATCTAAAGCTATTGAAATTACAATGTTTTGTCACCATAACAAAAAAAATGTTTGAAATTACTACCATCATCACCACCACAAAGGACAAAATGTAGAAACCCCTATTCTATGCCCAGTTTGTCAGAATGCAACCTCCAGGCACCAGAAGTCCCTTTCCTGCAAGTACTTAGTTTTCACGTAGAAGCATGAGAATGACATCCCCAGGGCTTCTCTTTACTCCTTCCTGGTTCTGCCAATCTTCTGCCCTATTAGATACACAATTCAGGAGAAATAAGTGCCACCATACTTTTGGGGGACTTTTACATTGGTTGATAGTCAGTGGCATGCTGTAAAAATGGAGCATTCACTTGTGTTATCTAAAACACAACCTAGGACCTAATTATACGCAGACCTTCATTTGTGGGGTCTGAGTAATACTTCAAGCCCAGTCCTAATCAGACAAGTGCAGGGCATGGTCATTTACGGGGTCAAGGATTGGAAAAGGAACTTCGTTAAGATGTTAACGCTTTGACTGTTCTCTAAAGCCTTGTGATGTGGCCATGATTCTCTTATTTCATAGGGGAAAGGACTAAGACACAGATAGTTGTATTCCAAACCCATAAAGGAATGCATTAGGCCTGGCATATGTATCAATCAAATTTAGCTGTGTAGCATGGGCCTAAAAGCCTGTGGGTGAGAGAGACTTTGTTACCTTTGCTTGCACAATATAGAGTTACAGAGAATCCTCAACGCAAAGAAGCAGAGGGAACTAAAGATATTTTAGACAGTATGATTTTTAAAAAATATATTTTTATTTGAAATTTTTTATTATTATATTATTATTTTAATAATAATAAAATGTATGTTTAATAATAAAATAAGATAATAAATAAAATAAATATTATTTTAAATAAAATAAGAAATTTTATTATTTTATATGCATGTTTTGCTTCATATGTGTGTTTTGCTTGAATGTGTGTCTATGTACCACTTGCATGCCTGGTAGCTGTGGAAGCCAGAAGAGGGCATCAGAGTTACAGATGTTTGTGAGCTGCCGTGTGGGTGCTGGGAATCAAACCTGGGCCCTCTGGAAGAATAGTCAGCACTCTTAACAACTGGGCTATCTCTCCAGCCCTGTCGTGGTTAATTTTATTTGTCATTTAGCAGACTATGGAATCTAGATGCTTGGACAAATATTATTCTGGATTTTTAAAATGAGTGACTATTTAAGTGGATAAACTTTGAGCAAAGCAGACTGTTCTTCATAGTGGGGAGCACCTCATGCAAATCATTTAGAGGCCTTACTAGAGCAAAACCTGAGCTCTCTCAAGCTCTGCGGGTATCTCCCATTCTGTGCTATCACATCACATTTTCTGGGACCTAGACCTGCAGCCCATCCTTCAGCATTTGAGTTTACCAGCTTTCAGAGAGGCCCGAGCCAATTTCCTACCATGAATCTCTTCCTGTGAAGTCAGATATGGCACAGGAACAGTTTCTCTGAAGAACCCTGGCCAGTCATCTTGATGGCCTTTAAATGCTTTTAGTTGACTGGAACATTGAACTACTTTTGTGTGAACATCTAATACAGTGAGTGGAAGATGGGTGATGGGAGCAGTGGGGAAGAGTGTCTGATTCTCCTATGGGTGATGGGCACAGGGGTGGAAGAAAGACTTCGCAGAGAGCAGAAGCTCAGGCCTCCTAGAGCCCAGTGCTGTGGAAAGAGGCTATGTCAGGTGTTAGGACCTAATCCCTGAGACTGCGTGCCGTTCAAGGAGAATGGCTTACTGATGCAAACAGGCCTTCCGGCCACTGCTGAAGCGAGGGTGAAAACATCAACCAGGGCTTAGTTAAAGATGCGCATCCTAGAAGACAGATAATGTGTATAGGCTGTGTTTTTTTCTATCTTGAGACCCAGGGAGGGCCTTCACATTTTAATGCACAGGTGAAGGCACAAAGCCCCCATGCTCGATCCTCCCCTAACACCCTTCGCATCCCCTTTCTCTTCTTAGAGGATAGCCATTTTTCCCAAATCCTCTCCTTTCCACTCATCTCACCGAACCTGCAGCTATGAGATGGCTTTTTACAGTCACTGTACCCTGAACCCTCACAAGGGCCCACTGTGCCCTGTTTTGTTGCTAGTTCCGCCCCAGATCCCAGCCCCAACTTACTGTGTGGAGTTCTAGCGGGCAGGCGTCACTTAGCAGCGCTTGGTACCCCCTGGGTTTAAAACAGCAGGGAGCTCCGAGTTTCAGAGCTACAGCTCTTGGTTGGTGAACGGGATTTTTACGAGGCCGCCACAATCAGTCTTGCATACAGGGTGCTAAAAATGTTTACGGCTGGCTAGGCTTCCTTGGAAGCGCCAAGCTGGAACGTGATGGAGTTCCCTATTAGAGAATGTCCCCAGGAAAGCAGGCTTGCGTGGTTCCCTGGTACTCGGAGGTGTCAGAGAGCTGGTTTTATGGAAAGCAATTTCCTCAGTAAAGAAAAAATATGCTCCAGAGACAGAGCGATTTCGGCACAGGGGCTCTGCCGCCCCCAGTTTAACCAGCTTCCTTAGCAGGCGGTCCCTGGTGATTGCAAAGACAAATGGGTCCTAGCTATTCTGCTGCCAGCAAACTGTTCCTCCATATCTTTCTTTAAAATATACACTTAAAAAAATAAAGACAATGAAAGTTCTCAAAAAAAAAAAAAAAAAACAAAACTCTACACCAAAATGACATCATTCACAAAACACTAGTCTTAGTATTTTGTTGCATAGACCTCATTTTAAGTAGCTTTGTAATATTCCATTAGGTTGATATATATGGGTTTGAGCTACTGTTTTCATATTTTTTTTATGTGGAGCTTGTTTCTGGTGTGCGTGTATGTGTGTCTCTCTCTGTGTGTGTGTGACTATAAATAATGACATCATGAACATCTGGTGATATAAAACTTGCTCAAATTTCCCATGAGTTCCTTCGCTTAGAGTTGAAGGCACAGAATTACTGGGCTCGGTGATGGGCTACATTTTAAAGTGACCTGACCTATGCTTCAACTTGCTTTCACAGCAACGATCAGTTGGCCCTTCTCTCCACCCTCCACGGGGATGCCTATGTGGCCACACCTTTGTGGATTGTGTTCTTTAGTCCCTAATACATCAGATAATTCACTAATTACTAGATGCCACCTCACTGGGTTGTGTACTTTTGGGTTAATGGCAAGGCTGAGCATTTTGTCCATTTCTGCGTCACCTGCCTTTTTCTGTTACAGCAGAGACTTTCTACTGTGCTATCTGCCATAGAAAGGCTTGTCTATTGCATTTGTTATAGGAAGATTTGTACCCATTTGTTAATCCTGGAACATTTCTCAGACACAACTCCAGTGGGTAACATATGGGTTTCTAGTTCCTTGTGTTAGCTGTCCCAGACCCCAAGTTCTGGGGGTAGAGGGATTGAAACTGAAGCTTTTTCAAGTATGTGGTTTACTAAGGTTGTGACCTAACTCAGTCATAGCTCCCCAACTAAGTATTGCATTGTTCTCATGGCTGACCCGTATACCCAGATCCTGGGGACATGAAGATCAACTTACATCCCTCCTTGTGAGCAAAGAAGTACATCTGTGCCTAGAACCTAAGAGGCAAACCCAACATTTGAGATTCCCATTCTTTAATCTATAAAGTCCTGAGATCTGTCCCTGAACACCAGGAGCCAGAGACTTAGGCCACAGGGCCATGCAGTGTTGATGTGGAAGAGTCCTGCCTCTTTAGCTTTATATGATTCCTCTCATGTGTCAATTACCAGGACAAGGAGTTAAAAACATAGCTTTTGCTCCAAAAGAACTCACAGTTAGTGGGGAGGGGGACTTTCAGGGAGTGGCCACGCAAATATCCAGAGGTAGTTCTGGTGAGTAACCAGGCCACTGGTGCTCAGAGGAGACTCGGGGAGATCAGCATAGAAGCCCGCATTCAGCTTACACTGTGGTGATGAAGTGTATCACCAGCTTACAAGGCGACTGCTAAGCAAGGGTAAGATCGGCAAAAATCCCATCAGAGAGCACGAACCCCAAACAGTCCACAGTGGTTTGGGAGACAGGGTTCATGCTTCAGAGCCAGGCTCTGCCACTCAGTAACTGTGATTGGGCAAGTTACTGCAAGTTACTCTGGTTCTTGGTTCTATGATCTCTAGAAGGTTGTTTGTGAAAAACAGATGAAACACATAGAATGGTTGATATAAAATTAGTGTGTTCTCATTTCTGTTCATCCTTGTTAAGCTTTTTGGGAATATCCTCTTTAGAAAAAAAAAATCTTGATTGAACAAGCAAAAGCTCAGAAGGGCTCTCACTTAGATTCTGCTTCACCCTGCTCCTTAGAGAGTGCTCCTCTGCCTGGCTGAGCATCATTCAAACTCTGCCTTTCCCTGGGTCCCCCAGTAGTACCCCATTAGAGCCACAACACTGACCCTCCCAGGTTCCTTTGCTAAGGAGGACTTCATGGGTTTTGTTTGTTTGTTTGTTTTTTCTGAGTCCGGAGACCGAGCTCAGTCTTGGTTTTAACTGTGCCTAGTGTCTGTCCTGGTAGCCTCCTAGGCTAGTACTGCCTTACTTCTGTGAGTCACCCTCTTAAGAAGATCTTTCTCCACAAGGAGAGCAACAGAACCAATGAATCTGGGCCTAGGGGTCTTTTCTGAGACTGATACTCCAACCAAGGACCATCCGTGGATATAATCTAGAATGCCTGCACAGATGTAGCCCATGGCAGTTCAGTGTCCAAGTGGGTTCCCTAGTAAGGAGAATAGGGACTGTCTCTGATATGAACTCAGTGGTTGGCTCTTTTGATTACCTCCCCCTGAGGAGGGAGCAGCCTTACCAGGCCACAGAGTAAGACAATGCAGACAGTCCTGATGAGACCTGATAGGCTAGGGTCAGAGGGAAGGGAAGGAGGACCTCCCCTATCAGTGGACTGGGGGAGGGGCATAGGAGAAGAATAGGGAGGGAAGGTAGGATTGGGAGGGGATGAGGGAGGGCTACAGCTGGGATACAAAGTGAATAAACTGTAATTTAAAAAAATGAATTAAAAAAAAGAGATGATCTTTCTTATGGCCCTGGCATAAGTCTCGAGTCCCAACTGTGGAACATGCGGTCAGTCCCCTGCCTGCACCCAAAAAGCTGCTGGATAGAACACGGCTGAACCTTTGCTTTGCAGCCCCTGTCTAGCTTCAGGAAGCCAGCTTAGCACTACCGACATTTTTTCCTTACTCCTCTGACGGTTGGGAGGCACGTAGGACCAGAAGTGGGTGTTATTTTGAGGAATAATGTTAATGGTCATTAATGGAGTCATCAGGCATGACAAAGAGGAAACCGTTTCTCATGAAGGGGATCCTAAAATTATCTTAAAAAAAAATTCAAAAAATCTTTTGTCTCCAATTCTCATTGTTTCAGGAGACCCAGCTCTGACTAATTCCTCCCTCAGTTTCCCTTCTGTAGGTGGCTCCCTTTCCTCCTTGGAGAAACCTCTGGACTGTTTTCCCTTACATACAGTTTTCTATAAAGCCTGGCAGATTGTAACCAAGGTGCCCAGGTGGAGCCTTCATGATGAACAGTGAGCAACCACTGCTGCTCCTCTCGGTCCAGGCCACGGCTTTTCCACTAGAGAAATGGGACTGGGGGACTATGAACTTGAACTCTGTTAACGTAGCTTCAAGAGCTTTGAGCTAGAGAGGCACGGAGAATTTAGATATATCACTACAAAAATCTTTTAAAAACATTTACTATTATTTTTAATTTGTGTGTGTGTGTGTGTGTGTGTGTGTGTTTGAGTTTATGTGTATCATATGCCTGCAGGTACCCTCAAAGGCCAGAGGACGGTGCATGCCCTGGAACTGGAGCCGATGTGGGTGTTAAGATGTAAACTTGGGTCCTCTGAAAGACTAGTAAGTGCTCATAACCTCAGAGCCATCTCTCTAGCCCTCAGCTCTATGTTTAATTCTTGTGTATTCTCTATGAAAGACAAGCTCTTTCAAGTTAGGATGTTTAAGAGGAGCCAACCCATTTACCCTCAGGAGACTGCGAAAGCTTGAAAGAAATGGGCACTCATCGAGTGCCTTTTTATCCTAAGTAATAACTGGGAATTTGGGAGTGTTTACCCTTATTTGTAGGAGGAAACTGAGGGAGCATTTCTCCATTGTCTGACACAGAGTAGGTACTTAATGAATGCTGATCAACTCTAATTCTCAAGAAGTGATGTTTTTCTGAAACATGGAGAAGGATAAGCTTTATTGATGACGTGCTCTAAAGCACTGGACTAAATGTAGGTGACAGGACCATGAGCTCTGAGTTAATTGTATATTCATTTTGTGTGTGTGTGTGTATGTGTTTGTGCACACACGTGTGCGTGCATGTTCTTCCATCCAAAGCACAGAATCAGGGCTCCACAGGCCCATTCAACCATAGACTGCATTTCTCAGCTCTCTGTATATCTATGTAGCCCCAGGGCACTGGATTTCACTTACAGAATAGGCCATAACAGATTATGAGTATTCTCAGTCCAGATGGATAAAACACAGGTTTCCTCTTCACCGTCCCCTCTTTTATAGACACCTCTAAGTGCTAGTTGAAAGAAGAGCCACAACACTGAAAGAATGTGGGTGTCTCAATCATGCCCAGCATAAAAAGATGTTGTTGCCATCCAGGAATACGGCTGCAGATTGATGCGAGAACACGTGGGATTTACCCAAGCCTCTAGATGTTAGGCTTAACTCGCCACTAGAGCTGGCAAGTGACCCTGTGTGGCTCTCTCCCCTCCTGCTTCCTAGAAAAGGTGCATTCATGAGATGGCGAGTAATCTTAATGTCAACAGGAGAGCACCCATTGAGAACCCACCTATACTTCTTCCCTAGTACCTTTTCCCAGAAGTAGGCATGTCAGATTAGGCTACACTCTCAGAGTGCCACCTGGAGCTAGTGGTAGAATCCAAGAAGGCTGGACAAGCAAAATACCCAGAGCAAATAGAGTTCACTGGAAAGAGGGCTGTGATCAATTAGCAATGTCTGGCAAGGGTGGAGGAGGTTTCTTGCTCTGTGCATGCATGCCTGATACTCAGGACTGGAAGCAATTATTCTGGACTGTAAGTAATCATAAGTGAGGAAATACTGAAAGGAATGCAGGTCCTCTGCTGAGACGTAAAGCCCAAATCCTTAATTGCAGCCTCCAAGACCCTGAGTGCTCCGGCTGGCTGGCATGGTCACTTTTTTGGCCTCTTTACCTCTCGCTCAGCCCTTGCTCGCACATGGGCAAGCCCTGCTTGCGTTTCTCCAACTTACCAGGCAGACTCCTGTCTTTGTGGCTGCTCTTGTCTCATTTCCTCACTATTCTTGGATTACATGTCACCTCCCAAGTCATTTTTTTTTTTACCCAATTTATTTTAAATTTCCACCTCCTTTCTTGCTAACTTTCCTGCCTGATGGTCCCAATTTCCTTCCTTCTTACTATACTACCTAACAAACTGCGGCATTCTTACCTATTTCATTTGTCTCTCCACAATGACAGGAGTTTTTGCTACTTGTGTCTCCAGTACCCAACATATTCTAGAGCCCAGAGACAAAACTGCAACCAAGTATAGAGCCAGCAGGGGCCTCGGGATCCAGTCATTTCTTCCACAGCAAGAAGCTGCCCTTTTACTTCAGCCTGCATTATCTGTGGGATGCTGGAGGTAGGAGGACCTCAGGAGAGTACACCAGAGGCCCAGCCCAGCTCCCCAGCCATGCAAGAGAGAACCTGTAACTCCGAGCTGGTGCTGACAAAGAGGCAGAGACCAGGAGAGCTGGGGAATCCATTTATCTATTAATTTATTATCTAATTAAGGCTCACAATGACAGTGCTTTTTGTTCCAAAATGCCCTCAAACTAAACCAATACAGCATGTGCACATTCTAATCAATTAAAATGGTTCTCCTTAATGTCTGCCTTCAGCAGCCAGGAACTGTTGCACTCCCGGGCTCAGGGCAGGGAATTGCCTTTGCACTTCATTAGGCCCCCAAACAGTCTAATTGTTACGTGTCCACCAACAGTTTAGAGAGTGAGAGGCAGCCATCCAAAGTACCCAGTGACAACTGAGAGGGCCTCTCTGCGGAGAGAATTGCCTTTTCTCTTTTCTTTTTCCCAGAGGGCATGTGGGCTCTGGAAGACACAAAGAGAAGCAACGGTGGGCAAAAGCCTTCATCCAAGAGCCTTGCAGTGCTGGACAGAGCTATGGTTTTACAATCAGAGAGGCCAAGAGCAGTAGCCTTGCACATAACCATTAGGGTGAGTAGGGGCTGTCATGATCTCCTCAGGCGGCACCCAGATTCAGCCCTCATTGCCTGCTTTTACTATGAGTGGTGTGGTACCCCTAAAAGACTAGAGATCTTTGGGATTTACATCGGCAGGATCAGTCAGGTGATTATAGGAAATGTTTGTTGAGCTAAACTGAAATAAAAATGCCTCTTTAGGTAACTGGGAGAACATATCAGTTAAAAGCTGAGCTTGTGATTTGGAGGCTAATGATCACTAATGTGTACTGCAAAAATGCTTGCTTAATGTCTGCCAGGCACTATCTGTTTACATGTGGAAACTATGGAGGGAGGAGGTTTTTGGTGTGTGTGTGTGGTGTATGTGTGTGTATGTGTTATGCATATGCAGGTGTGTGGGGGACAAGATGATGTTCCATTTTCTGTCTCTTGGAGGGCTGCTTTAGAGGAGATGAACAGGAGACGGATTAAGATGAGTCTCAGACTATCATAGTGGTGAGCTGAGGGATTATAAATAAATTAAAGATGCATCTACTACAAAAATTGGGGGTAAAATAAATGGGTGTCACTGATGAGTTGGACATGGAAGCCATTGGGCCTGAAGGAGATATGTGACATGGGTTTCCAACTGTGGCGAGAAGGTCGATTAGTCCTTGAGATGGTAAAACCGGGGACACTCAGAACTGGGGGTCATGACTGTAAGCTATGTTTGCTCATGTTCTATTTGGAGGCACGCCACTCACTCAAGATGAAATGGAAAGGGATAGTTTGAAATTGATGTTGGGAACATGAGGAGATGGCTCGGTCACAGTTATAAACATGGCTGATATCTAAAGCCTTGGAATCACAACTTCATCTTGGGAGTGAAGGCAGAGACTAGTCACTAACAGAAGAGTCAGCACCTGAAACATGCTGGAGGAATTGCACAGCTGACATCACATATGTAAGGAAGTTCGTCAGGAAACCTTCTAACTGTCAACCCCATATTGGACCCCAAGGGGACTGAGAGTGGAGGTATGGCTCTGGACTGGAGAAGGATAGTGTTTGCCAGACTGACCTGCTGGAACCCTCCTGGACACTGCCTTGCTGTGTAACCTGCTGGAAGTTTACTCACCTTCCTGAGCCCTATCTATAAGGGTGAATAGAGCAAGAATTCTAGAGTGTTGTCATGAAGGTGACATCATGTTGATATGTGCACAGCCTGGCTCCTGGCACAGAATAAGTCAGATGTTGAGGGATGAGAATGATAGAAAGGATCTATTTTTTTTTCTCAACTTTTGGCAGCTCTTTTTAGTGGTTCTTGGTCTTGTATATACAGGGAGTTACAGGTAACAAAAGACACCCAAATACCATAACCTGAGGAAAATGTCTTAATTAAAACAGTCGAGGCTGGGTGAGGTGGGCTGAATATGGAACTGTTCTCAGTTTCCACACCTTTGATGTGTTTTACACGGGGAGAGGGGCTGGCTTTGCTTTGTGTGGTTCTGAAGGCGGGCAGCAGGGGGGCAGCGATGGTGGGGCTCTCCTGGCTTCCTGCAAGGATGTTCCAAGCGAGGCACAGAATAACTGACCAGTCTTCAACTTGGGGTCTTTGAAAAGGTACACACGCAAGTAAGACCATGCCTGTATTTGTATTAAGGACTCCAGAAGAATGTCATATCCAAGAAACTAGGAACAAGTTATCTAAGAGGAATGGTGTGGAGTGCTGGGAAATGGGTGGCAAAGAGAAAGGAGGGGGCAGAATCAGCTTCTAGCATGCTTCAGCATGTAGTGTTTGACTTCTGAACCAAGGGAATGTATCCCATGTTCGAAGTATTAAACTGGACATGGAATGGAAGCTAGCAAGCAGGCAGGCAGGCAGGGTGGCAGGCAGGAGGCTGGCTGGCAAAGGTGCAAGCAGGCAGGCAAACGAGTACATTTGAGTCTTGAGCTCCTCCAACACGGTTCAGAACGTCTGAGGGTCAGGGCTTGGCCCTACCGGCCTGTCTAGAGTCCAGAGCTCAGAAGGTCTCCAGGCTCCATTTAGTTCTCTACTGCTGCCATCTTGAAATTATTACTCCTCGTACACAGAGTGGGTTTTTATTTTGCATTTGACCCCATGAACAATGCAGTGGGTCCTGCTTGGGGACAGGCGGCTCTCAGTCTCCGAGGTCTCAGTTCCTGCCTGGATGCAGCGAACCACTACTTCTGGCTTTTTCCAATACCAAGGGCTACAGCTTTCATGGGCATGATGCAGCCGGCCTGGGGTGACCGTGGTTTGCGCCTGCTTCCCTACGGTTCTTAGCTGCAAATGTTTAGACCTTAAATGTACCCTAAGGGTCTCTTACCAGTATGGAGTCCTTGTTGTGGTGGTCGGGGGAGGTATGTGTGTGGGGGGGAGAATATCATTTCTCATTTCATTTGGGCTGCTTGAGGATCCAGGCTGCTACCTGGGTCTTGTTTGCTATGCTAAAAATGCACACACACACACACACACACACACCCCACGTCTGGCCCAGCTCCCTGGTAAGCTGATTATTTATAATGTGGTAGAAGATAGTTTTAAGATAAGGAAATGGAACTTGGGCCTGATTGAAACAATGTGCTTATCTCTGTCTCAGGAGGCAAGAGTGGCTGGTGAGAGAGAGATTACCCGGAATAGGTTTACTTGCTTCCTGGAGACCAGCCCCCACACCCCACCTCATTTTCCGATTGGGTTTAATATGTGAGATGTGATTTGAGCCAGGCAGGGCGAATAGGGTGGAGGTAATTCACCAAGGCCAAGCTGATCCATGTGTTCTTCATGGATTTTTTTTTTCCTCCCAAACTTTCAAATCAGCAGGCTTAGCATGGCTGGGTTGGCCAACAGGCAGAAATAGAGTTGGTTTTACGGAGTTAGTGTAACTACATTTCACAGAGGGGGGCAGGACTCTTACAGGCTAGAAGCACGAGTCCTACTTTCCTACTGCTCCACTATCTCTTGATTTTCTTTTTCTGAAAGAATCTGTTCTAGAACATGTGTTCAGGTTGTTTCCCTTCACACTCTGTGACCCAGTGAGGCCACTCTTCCATCTGCAGTGCCACCGTGTGCTTGGAGAGAATTTCTCCAGGGCCTGTCCCATCGGTCGCCAGGGCCTGTCCCATCGGTCGCCAGGGCCTGGACCAAAGCCATATAGGGAGAAGCCTCATACTGAACCATCACGCTTTCACTTCCTAGAGGACTGAGGGACAAGGGCTACCAGCAGAGCCACCTTCCCCTCCAAAGCTCAACTCCTGTACCTAGGCACACCCAGAAGGTCACTTCTCCCACAAAAATCAAAATAGCAGAGGCTGCTGGAGCAGGAAGAATCAGCTTCCCTACCTTTGGGGTCCCTATCTGGTTGTTGCCTCTTTTGGAACACTTGCTCCCAAGTTCTCCCTTCACTTTATTCTCAAAACACTACCCCCCCCCCCCGAATTCTTGCTTCTTTATTATTTTACTAACCTCCTTCTGGACATTGTATTCTGTGTTACACACAAGTTCCTTGGTAGCAGTTGAGAGCAAAAAGACAAAACACAAGACACTGCTGTTAGCTTCAAGCTCACAGCGTGGGGAGAAGAGTCTGATGGATGAGGCTGGGTATACAGACAATGGTCTGTGAGAATGTGAAATTGGAAGGGAGCCTTGGGAACACAAAAGAAGCCCCCACCCCAAAACAAGGGTCCCCAGAGAAGCGAGATAGTGACATCTTGGAAGGTGAACCTGGTGTGTCTGTGGGTTGGAGAAATAAACATAGAAGGTAAAGATAGGCATGAAGGCTGGTGCCAAAACCTCCAGGCACACAAATATTTGTTGCCACTCCTTATTCCATTTTCCTGCTACTGTAGCAGCTATGTAGCTTCATGAGAATTTTTCCCCTCTTTTTTTTTTTTTCTTCTTTTCAAGACAGCGTTTCTCTATGTAGCCCTTGCTACGTTGGAGCTCACTCTGTAGACCAGGCTAGTCTGGAACTCGGGGATCTGCCTGCCTTTGCCTCCCAAGAGCTGGGATTAGAGGCGTGCGGCACCGTCCCTGGTGCTTTGTGAGGACTCTAAGACTCAGTCATCTTTTCATACACCCATAGCTCACCTCCCATACCCAGAATTCAACACTTCTTTCTTAAACAAAACAGCCAATCATAGTCCACAGTGCAAAACAAAGCTTCCAGTCTGCCAGCACAGACTTCAACAAGTTATGTAACTGATACAAAGAATTAGAGACTCCCCCACCCCAAAATGCTAGACATTAGGGTGGCTGGGACCAGTCTTCCACCCAGATTTAATCACAAATTAACGCTGCAGCAAGATTTAACACTAATTCTATAGACATTAAAATTAAAAAAAAAATGCTATTAGAAACTTCTTCCCAAATGTTGTGTTTGTGTTGCTAATTCTGTTTTAATATTAACTATCTCATTTGGAAATTACATTTCAATAATGAAAAGGTTATCTCTACTGTAAGATAAATAATGACAAAGACTCATTGGCTTTGACTTGATCATTTGAATTTCTGCCATTCGAGCCTTGGTCTCAATTACAACCCAACAAACTGATTAAATATCAGCCAAGCATGAACAACAGTTTATAGCTCAGATTCTTCTTCCCCACTTCATCCCTGAAAGCATTTAAACCTTAGAATATAAGTGGGAATTTTCTTCACATAAAAAAGTCAACAACAAAAACCCTTGCATTTTGGGCCCTGTTGCCTATTGTCACAGACAGTGTTTATGATATTACTTGGGTGGGCATTTTTTTCTTTTCTGAGATGAAAAAATCTAAGAAGCAAATAAATGGGCCCTCAAGATGGTTCCGTGGGCAAAGCTGCTTGCTACCAAGCAGACGACTTGAGCTCGGTTCCTGGGACCCACGTCGCAGAGGGAATCAGCTCCTTCAAGTTGTCCTCTGAGCTCTGTGGGCAGACTGTGGCAGGTGCACCCTCAGCCACAGAGATTTAAATGAAAGTAATGTTTAAAGGAGTGTGGTTAGACGGATGGCTCAGCAGTTTGGATTATTCACTGCTCTTCAAGAGGATCTAGGTCCGATTCCTAGCATCCACCTAGTGGTGGATCCAATCATTTGTTATACCAGTTCTAGGAGACTGGACACTCTTTTGGCTTCTGTGGGCACCAGGCAAACATGTGGTATAAAGATGTATATGTAGACAAAACATCCATGCACATAAAAAGAAAACAAATTAAAGATGAAGAAGCACTTTAAAAGATCTAAGGAAAAAGTGCCTCTTAGTTATGCTCAGAAATTATTGGATCAGTGACCTTTCCCTCCACTAAATGGCTTAGTTCAGCTCCAGTGACTTGCCTGGGCACCTACTCTACGCCGAGGCCTGCCAAGATCATTCCATATGGGAAGAAAACCTGCCATTGCTGAGCCTAGGCCAGCTCTTTGGAGTTCCTCTGGCATTCTCTACAACTGCATGCCTTACAGACAATGCAGACTTAGTGCACAACATGCCTCAAGGATAGGGTCCATGTCCTTTTCATCTTTGCATTCTGTTACACCAACCCAGAGCTCAGCACACAGCACACACTCACCCATTGTTCAACGAGTATTAACAGATGGCCTGAAATTTTATATAGCATTTTTCTGCTTAGTCCTCACAGCAATCTGGGTAGGTTTTCCTTCCACACAGCCCTCATCCACCTAAACTCCTGTATTTCTATGAATCCTCCCAAGAGGACAAGCTTCTGAAGATAGGGGCCTTTATGATTCCCCCAGGGCCTAGGCAGCTCCTGTCAAGGGAATGGCCATGCCTCCTACAGCTGTTCCTCTTCTGGAGGAGACTGGGGAAGAAGTGACCTGGCTTCACAGAGATTCTGAGGACAAGGTAAATAGTAACGGAGCAGGGATATGAGGCAGGGGAGGGAAGGCAGCCAGCGGTACAATGGCTGCTCCCATTGAGGGGGGGTCCATTCTACGTAACACCTGATCTACACTAGAGGATGATTGGGGATGGGGTGAGGTGAGCCAAAACTGGGGTTGGCTGCACTGACACCTCAGAGGGCCTGCACTGGATGCCCATTCACAACTTCAGACGAGGAGTGCTGATCACATGACAACATGGGAAACCCCAGAACATCCAAAGTGACTTAGAACACTCATGGTGCACCTGGAGGTTCAGACACCAGAGGTTCCCTATGCTAATTAGCACAGTCTGGCATGCTGTAACCATGTGTCTTCTATCGGCTTTAAATTTTTTTTAATTACATTTATTTGTGTCCTTGCCTCTTTCTGCTTTCCATGGGGTGTGCCTGTCGGTGAGGGAACAACTTGCAGAAATCACTTCTCTCCCTTCTGCCGTGTGGGTCCCGGAGCTCAGTCTCAGGAGGTCTGGAGGGAGTAAGCAGCTTCCCTTGATGAGCCATCTCGCCAGCCTCCTACTGGCTTTTATGGCACGGATTATTTTCAAAGGAAAATGCCTGTGTCTTGGGGTTGTGTAAGTCAAAGACCCTTTGGGAAGTATGGAAGTGTGGAACTACATGGCTGGTTTGCCTCAAACATTCTCACATGAAAGTGAGTTTGCCGAGGACCAAGGGGTCTTGAGAGGCTGAGATAACCCAGGGATGCAGTGGCAGGCGGGGGGAAAACTGTAATAGGAAGTGCCAGGGAGCTCCAATCACGGTGCTGGCTTTCACCAATTATCTGACGTTTCACCAGCCACCTATTTTGTGCCAGGCACTATGTCAGCCTCACATGAATTATCTCAGTGAATCTTTACAGCTACCCTGGAAGACATCATAAAACCATAATTTTGCCTATAAAGTGACTGGTGTTCCAAAACCTAAACAGTAAACTGCAAATCAAGGTGGGGTGTGAGTTACTCATGGTGTGACCCCTATGGTGCCTTTCTCCATTGCTGTTCCTTCACAGCCCTTCAAAGGATGTGCTACTGGGCTGAGTTAGGCAGTAAACGTCCACTGCAAAGGATCTTTGTGCTGATTCGTGATTAAAGCAAACAAGATAATCAGTTCCAGGACCAGAGAGAGGGTGGCTCTCACCCTCATGCATGCCTCTATTCACAAGACCCTGGAAACCTTTCAACATGGCAGTGGCTGCAGCAATTACCCCTCAGACTGCAGAATAAAGGGGTCCTGTCTGGAACTGCAGTTATTTCAGAATAAAAGGTTTGAAAGAGACATATGCAACAAAAGGAAGCATTTTGTTTTCCTGAAAGCGATATTCCCAATAAGGGCAGAGATTAGCTTTGATCATGCTCTACAAAGCTTTGTAAAAAGAAAAGATGGAGATGAAGACAATGAGGAGGGTGGTGATGATGCACATATTAAGAAGAGGTGATGAAGAAGATAATGGTGGTGAGGAGGAGGAGGGTGGGAACAACCAACATTCTCCACACACTTGAGCAGTCCAGTTGTTGTGGGTACTTTGGATACACTTGGAGGTTACACAGTGACTGCAATGGAGATCAGCATCTCCGTATAACACGGGGGAAACTAAAGCTCACAGAAATGAACTTGCAACCTAAAGCATGCACACATCACCACTAACCCAACAAACTCCCTTTATTTACTCTTCCATTTGTCCATTTACTTTTTAAAATCCATCCATTTATTCAGCAAACACTAGTCTCGGGACTACCTACTGCTGCTACTAGACCCTTCTAATTTCCATGTGTTAAGAATATGCCTCTATCCTCGCTTTAGGGATAAATGAAAATGAGTGTGAATTACATTCAAATCAAGACTTATCACAATGAATGGTCTACAACTAGTGTAAAAAGAGCCATTAATGATTTTTCAGCTCCTATAAGCTAATGCCAATTATCTGCTTTGCTCTTAATTAATGTGGCAGTAAAAAGCTACTCAGTAATTGGCTGAGACGAGAAGGGCTGCCCTGAATTTCGTTGATGTCTGTGCCCTTGGTGGCATGGCAGCCCTGTTGAGGAGGCTTTGTGGATTCCAGGAGGAGTGCTTGAAAGCTCACAGCACCAGGCTAACATCTGAGGGCAAACATGGGTGGAAATATGGACAGCACTTGCCACTTGACTATTTCCTATGGTGGCCTGAAGGACAACAGAGGGTCTTGTTCTTTGACACTTCTGAGAGCCATTGCTAGGTATTTGTCTCAAACTATGATACCACAAAAGAAACACTTTAGAAGTTTATGTGAGCATTACCATAGAAGTATTTCTCCATTCATTATGTAATGAGAAGGACAGATGTAATGGACTCTGGTAATGATGTCAGAGCAAGGCTAGTGGTCAGGGTATCTGGGTTATAGGTCCATTTCTATCTCTGACTTAGACTTGCCTAAAATGTATTTGTTCTCCATGCCTCTGGACCCACTATGATTGGACCTGTGCCCCCAAATTCATACATTAGAAATGTACTTTGTAACTGGGCATGGTGGTGCACGCCTGTAATCCCAGAACTCTGGGAGACAGAGGCAGGCAGATCTCTGTGAGTTTGAGGCCAGCCTGGTCTATAAAAAGAGTCCAGGACAGCCAAGGCTACACAGAGAAACCCTAGCTCACTTGAAACAAAACAAAGCAATGTACTTTCTAAGGTAAAAGTGTTAGGAAGTGGGACCTTTGGGGAGGTATTGAGGCCACAAGGACTCTCACCTCATAAGTAGACAAATGCATTATAACAGGGTGACAGGAGAGACGCGGTTCTTCTAGCCTTTCTGCTTCCTGCTGTGTTTGAATTCACAAGGCCTCCCTTGTCCAGAGGCCACCGTGTTTTGGGGGCCATCTGGGAAGCAGATGGTAGTACAACCTAGACAGAGAAGAGGTTACTTGCTAGAACTTCCCAGATCCTTCAGCCTCCCTAGCTCACGTCTCAGAGTCTAGTCTCAAGTTGCTCACCTACTGTTTAGCTCATCTGATCAGAAAAACAACGTACAAGGGGAGCCTATCCATCTATGCACCATCATACCCCCAAGTGGAGTGTATCTGAGGAAACATGTCTTTGATGTTAACAAGGAACCTCATGGAAAGGCGGCACCTAGCCTGGAGAGAACTGGATTACATCCTGAAGCTAGAACATACTGTCTTGCATTCTCACCATCCTTGCCTAGATCATTTGTCTACACTTCCCCCTCAATGAGAAGGCAAAATATGGGAGGATAGGAAACCTATTTTCTACTCCTTTTGCATTTCCCATAGACCGTGTGCAGCCCTGGCACAGGAAGAGATCTGTAAAGATCATTGCTTGAATTACTATAAAATTATGGGGCTTCAGAGGTCATACTGAGCAGATCTAAGACTGCCATCTTCATATTCCACAGGAGAAAATTGGGGCTCAGAGAATCCAGAAGGCCTGGCCAAGGGCTACACATTACATATCAGTGGGGTGGAGCAGGTACCAGGTCTTTAGATTCTTGAAGTTCATGTCTCCATGCATTGATAGAGAGATCAGTTCCTCTTTCAGAAGAAAAAGAAAGGTGTTAGGAACTGCCTCTTCTGAAAAACAGGAGTATGCTCTGGGAAGACCTGCCATGGTCTGCCCTGGGTTGCTGTGGATCCTTTGAGAAGCCTGGAGGATGCTGGGTAAAGGAAAGTGAGGGCAGACTCCTGGTACTTTCCCTACTGCAAACGGCTTCCTGTTGTTGCCATAAAAGCTTGGTTATTTCATCCCCTTGTCCCTAAAACTAGACAGTAAAGACTGGCCAAGGTCTAGGTAATATTTATGTGCATTTTCCCCACTTCCAGGATCAAGGGAGATTTGGCATAACACTGGAATCTATGAAAGAAGGAATAAAAGGTTAAGCTGATCAATGTGAGACATTTACATACTTTCAAGTACTAGGTGTGACCTCGTAGCCCCTGAGAGCCATAGTATGCTTTGTTACAGATACCATCACTAGACACATTTTTTCAAACTATTTTTATGGCAAGAATTACCCCTTACTTTCAAGGTTTATTTTAGTGTGTGTGTGTGTGTGTGTGTGTGTGTGTGTGTGTGTGTGCATACACTGGTATATATATATGTGCCTGTGGAGGCCAGAAGAAGAGGAATTAAATCCTCTGGAGCTGGAGTTACAGGTGGGTGTAAGGTACAAGCTGTGGGTGCTGGGAACCAAACTTGGGCCCTCTTCAAGAAGAACAAATGTTCTTAACCACATCACTGTCTGTCTAACCACTATCGTTTCAGTTTGGGAGATGGTATAAGATGCAGCCATTTACTGAACTGGGTCAGGTTTTTTTGCTAGTGGTAGCTCATCCAAATCCTGGCAATGGTGCACACTTTATGGTAAGTTCTACTGTTATCTCTACCCGTTGGATGAGGCTCAAGTTCCTGTGAGTAGAAACTTTACTTAAAGCCCAACTCCTCTGGCTCTCCGGCCCAAGCAGATTCAAGCCGAGCTGGATGTCCTAATGAGGTGCTGGCCACACTGACAACTGAATGGGCCTCTTACAGGAATCACGAAAACAAGCCCCGTCTCTGGGTGAGTGGCGTGAGTGGTTTCTGATTATATGCAGAAAGAGAGAGAGAAAGAGAGAGAGAGAGACAGAGAGGAAGAGAGAATGAAGATCAGCCTCATTTGGGGCGCATCTCTTAGACATTCCTAGAGGCTGCACACTTCTATTTCCTGTGCTGTAAAGTGGGGCAACAGCCTCAGCAGCAACCACAGCATGTCTGAGCTGAGTTCAGAGCAGCACCTGCCCAGGTGTAAGCTGGAGGCAAGTGTCCTCATACCAACAAGAACTGCAGGTTGTATATTTGATTGATTGATTGTGTGGTGTGTGTGTGTGCGTGTGTATGTGTGCGCATGTGTGTGTCTCTGTGTGTGTGTAATATTCCTTAAGGCTATTTCACCAGCTCTGCATGTGAAGCTCAAAATAGACTGTAACTGAGCACAGTGAAATCAATACAATGGGCTGTTCAACCTGGCACTGTTTGGACAGGGAGGAACAAGAGCAAGCATTGGCAGTCAGAAGTCAGGGCCGGGTGAGGGCAGCCAGCAGCTAGGAAGGAAAGCTCAGCATCCACCGAGCTGAGTGGAAGGAGGGTTTATGGAGAATGCCGCAGACAGCGCACAGAGCTGCTTTCCGCCAACAAGGTGTGGCTGAAAGGGCTGTGAACAGTTCGGCCTCTCCAAGCCTTCCCTCGTGAATCAGAAATGAGAGCTCAGTGGTACTAGACAGTCCTCTTCACAATATTTTAAGTACCTCTTTGGAGTCAGGCCCTATTGGGCACTTTCTATGAATTATTTCATGTGACCCACAACAGAATCAAGAATGGAAAGGATTGTTATTCCAGCTTTATAGAGAAGGGGTTCAAGGACTTCTTGTCAGGCGGAGCAAAAGGCTGGGTAGTCTGATTCCCCAAGCCTCACAGAATGACTTTCTTAGGGAAAAAAAAAAAAAAAAGGATCAGTCAGGGTGACTGTGTGAAGGACAGGCTGCCAGGGTTCGCATGAAAGAGTGAACTCTGTAGAATCTCTTAGGAACCAACAGTCTTATTCCAAATAAACAATGCCACGAAGATTCAGGAACCTTTCTGTATAAGACTATGTGCAGGGGGCAGGGGTTCAGGGAGGCAGTTGATCAATAGTCTGATCTTCTGATATGTCATACTGAGGTCTCCTTCCAGTGTTATCTTTAAAGATTTATTTTCCCTAGAAATTGTATGTATATGTGTGTGGTGGTGGTGGTAGGGAGCATGCCCATGAGACATAATATGCTCTGGAGATGGAGTTAGTTACAGGCAGTTATCATTGCCTGATAGGGGCGATGGCAACCACTCTCAGGCTCTTACAGAATGATCTTTAACGACTGAGCCAAGTCTCTAACCCCGAGGGTTGCCTTTTAAAAGACCCCGGTTGCATAAACAGGAAGAGGACTAAAGCCCTGTTCCTAGCAGAAGGCACGTATGTGAAATGGAAGGGGATGAAGTGATAAGTAAGGGGACAGAGAAGGGGTAAATGTGGACTTGGGCGCAGAGAGTTGAACTTGGAATTTTGTGGACCTAAGTAAGAGCCTTGTGGAATTCAAGGGACGAGGGTAGAGCAGAATGTGCTCTTAAGAGTGGGTTTGTGGTTTGTGGTTTTCCTCCACCAACCGCAGAAGGCCAGCAGTTCTCCCAAATTAAGGAAAGGGCAAAGATTCGTGTATTCTCCAGGTTTCTGATCTAGCAGCATCTTGGTGGTCATATGCTCCAGTTTCCATTTTCATTTCCAACCACAGCCAAGGTCAGGACAGACTGACTCTTCCTGGATCACACAGCTATTTTGTATCGGACTCAGAATCAAAGCGGAGGATTTTGGAAGAGGGCTATGTGGGGCAAAGTGGCCATAGTATCGGGGTCCTACCTGGCCACCGGGATAACCCATGTCACCCTCCTGGAGACTGGCATTCTCGGCCACATTTTGTTTTTTCCTGAGTGTTGAAGGTGGTTGCAGTTTAGTGCCTTCTTTTCTTTCATTTTCTCCACTCTCGTTCCCTCTTACATTCAGGTCTCTCATTTCCTTGGTAATTTTTTGTTTGATCTTTCAATCTAGCCAGTTCCAAGATTTCCATTGGGACATGGAGAACCCACTTCCTCCAGACATCACCTGAGGAGTGTTTATTGAATTTATCATGGCTCCGCTAGCATCATTAGATCTAACAAGACCCAGGTATATGACAGTGGTTGAGACTCACTTCAGCCCCACAGTCCTGAAGTCCAGGTACCACTAGCCCCTTCTGTCGATGAGTGAGGCTCACAGGGGTACACTGGTAGGAAGGTCATGAAACTATCACAAGGAAGCACCTCAATTTGGTCTTGACAAGTAAAAGACTCTATCTATAGTGGTCAAAAGTAAGCCAAGGACAGACTCTAATTATTTGAACCCCAGCTCTGCCACTCCTTGGCTACGTGATTTTGCACAAGGTGCTAATTTTCCTGTATCTCAGTTTTTGCTTTTAACAAAGTAGTTGTAAAGATTTAGGGGAAAGCAAATGTAAAGTATATAAAACTTTTACACAAGACTCTCTGTGCTTTGCCCAGTGTTTGGCTGTGAGTCTCAGCTTCTGTTTCAATCTATTACTGAGTGGAGCCTCTCAGAGGACAGTTATGCTGGACTCCTGTCTGCAAGCACAGCAACCAGAGTATCCTTAATGGGTGTCTGGGGTTGACTGTCTCCCATGGGGTGGGTCTCAGGTTGGGCCAGGCCTTGGTTGGACTTTTTTTTTTTCAATCTCTGCTCTATCTTTATCGCTGCACATCTTGTGGGCAGAGTAAATTTGGGGTTGAAGTTTTGTGGATGGTTGATGTTCCCCTCCCTCCACTTGGAGTCCTGTCTACTTAGAGGCTGTCCTCTTTAGTCTCCATGACCCCTGCTACTAGTTGTCTCAGCTAGGGTCCTCACCATATCCTCCCAGAAGCCTATACTGCCTTAGGTCTCCAGCTTGTCACAGGGATGCCCCACCCATGGTTTCTCTTCTCTCTGTAGGCCCTCTGTCCTGCTGTCTCCACTCTCCCCAGGTCTGAACTACACTCCCTCCACCTTTCCCATGGAGGAGAAGCTTGGTGCAGACAGCTTCCAGAGATAGGGTTTCACCTTGGGCCGGGTAAGGCAGCTCTTTGCAGGTGAAGCCAATTCCCAGAAGGAAAAGTAGCTGTGAACCTTAGTTCCCACTCTGGCCTCTGGGGTAATGGAAATCCCATTACCTGGGGCTTAGGCGGCATATGGAGAATACCCTTCTCTAGCATCTACCTCAAGTCTAAATAGCAGAAGGACAGATGCCATCTCTAACCCCTTCTTTCCCCCAGAAGGAAAGCTAGACATGGTATAGGTGCATAGATCCTGCCTGGGGCACTAGCTAACAGGGCGTTCGGAGCTGCATTTAAGAACTATTGTCAATAAGAGTGTTTCACAGGCCCAAGGTACACCTCAATTCCCCCCTCCCCGTGTCTTCTACCAGCTAGGGTTACAAATAGTAGAGCCAGACTCTTCCTGCAAGGAGCTCAAAGCTAACACACTAGGCCTCTTCCAGAGCTGCTCTCCTTTCCTCCTGGCCTCCTTGGGCTGCTGCTTTCATGTGTTTTTCATTTGTGTTTTCTGGGACCTGGGTAACACATGCTTGGGGCAGTTAGCAGATGGGGTTCGCTTGGGTCTACCATCTCCCCCACCATTTGCTTTCTGTCCAAGGCCATGGGATCACAGGCTTAGTTTCTCCTTTGTCCATGTTCTCAACTTTCTGCATCATTAAATTGTTCTCAGCCAAGTACAGCAACCTATTTCATGTTAGCTGTTTGGCTGTCTTGAAACCCAAGAGCCCCTTGGGGAACTGGAGGCCCAAGAGGACAGAGTGATTTAGAACTCCTCAAAACCAGGCCCCACCATTTTCTCAGTTCTATTCCTAGAGGGGCCTTTGCCATTGGAATCTTAATTCAGAAAGTTACCTTCAAAGGTGGAGGGCAAGAGAAAGCAGGGAGAGTGTAAAATGGGACAAGGGTGATTTGGTTTTTGTAATAAGTAGCTCTCTCTGTCCAGGTGGGCTCTTTTCCAGGACGCCCTATTAATAACACTATTCACTATGGAAACAGCGTTCATTGTGAGAAACCCCCAAGTCCTTTATGGAGAGAAATCATAGCACCTGACAATGAACTTGATCTGCCGAGCAGAGTAAGTTAACAGCTGCTAAACAGCTGTTTTTCTCTAGCTAAGGGAACAACGTTAGGGAAAGGTACCAGCCACGCTCTCCTTCTTTAATGGGACAATCAGCATCTACCAGGGTGAGGAGCAGGATTCTGCCTCCTTGGCATTCTGCACTCATACATACAGTCAGAGGAGGAGCAGAGAAAGTCAGGATGGCCACTTTAGGGGTTGAGCTGGAGTATGCTAAACAGCTCACGGGCCAGGCAGGTACTGCACTAACCGTTTGCAATTTATAATTTATAATTATAATCCCATTTATTTATTATATATATAATTATAATCTCATTTATAATCCCATTTCATATAATGGGAAACTGAGTCTCAGAAGTGGAGAGAACCTCATAGGTTCACCAAGAGAGGAACAGGAGCCCAAGTTGGGCCCCCAACTTCTCAGAATCAGAAAAAGAAATCTCAGAAATTACTTCTCCCATTCCTTGACCTGACTTTCCAGAAAGGCTATACTCCAACCAAAAACTGAAAGAAATGGTTGTTTCATTTGAACAGGCTAATGACTAAGACTTGGAACGTTTTTTCCCTCCAGCAGGGAGGAGACAGGATCATATGCAGGGTATCTGGGGCACCTGGCCATGGGTCCTGGGGTTATCAGCCCTCAACCCTCCACTGCTAGGAATTTCCCATAGAAGCACAGGGAACAGAGGGAGCCATGTGCTAGCCTAGGGCTTCTGGTGGATGACTGATGGGCCTCATGGCCTATCAATCCTTCTCCCTTATCATTCAGCCCAGCTAACTTGTCAAACCACCTCGGCAGACCTCTTAAATGACAGTCATTCTCTCACCGCAGAGAAAGCCAGGGTGGCAGGCACTTGATCGAGATCCAGCACCCCTGAGAAGCTGCTGACTGGCCCGGAGAAAGGACCCTGATGGATGTGGATGGGGGTAAAGGATGGAGAGGGCCAAGGGACATAAGAGACAGGTCAAAACAGGAAGGAGGCAGACAGAAAGTAGAAGGAAGGCAGGGGGTGGGGAGAGAGAGGAGACAGGAAGGCTGGTGAAGGCACATTTATGTTCATGATGGATGATGTGATGAAACCCCCTCCCCCAGCAGGGCCAGGCCTGGTTTTGCTCACTTTACATCCATAGCACCCAGCATCGTGACTGAGATGAGGAGAGAGGGTGTTTACAGAATTTATCAAGTGCAATTAAAAATAAAAAGAAACTATAGAAAACCAGTGTTGGCACTAAGAGGAATGCAGCAAACACTTAGTTATTAAATGCCAACTTAAGTTCAGAGCTGGCATTAGCAGATTAAGTAGCTGTGGGTAGGGGACTCCAAGAAACCTAGTTTTCAGGCCAGGAGTCCAGCAGATCCAATAGGAAAAGGAGTACAGGAGGGAAAAGGTGAATGGTCAAATAGTGCCCTCAAGCAGATGAGCCCAGGGCAGGGGGGACAATCATCAGGAGAGGAGCCTCCTCATGAGGACCAGAAAGCTGGCAGCTTGGTCACAGTCTTGGAATCGTGGTAGAGGAGGTACACCACGGCAGAGGTGAGAACTCACAGCTCTTCCTTCGGAATCTAGAACCACTTCAGACATGAATGAGAATGGAATTGAGGATGCAAATGTGAAGGTTAGAAGTTTAGAGCCGTATCCACGGAAGAGCAGCAAAACTTACGAGGTGGACACAGAGGTTGAAAGGGCCCTCCCTGCCTTAGATCCTTGGGTCTCTGGCACAGTGCATGGATCTTATTTCTACTCACACACTGAGACATCTGGTTCTCAAAAAGGGTCCATTTTTTTTTTCCTTCGGGAATACTTGGCCATGTCTGGAGACATTTTTGGCTATTACAACTCAGGGAAGGTGCTAGGGTCAAGGCAGGGATTGCAGCTAACATCCTACAACACATGGGGTGCTCTGCAACAAAAGAGTTGCCTGTCAAACATCAGCGCATTCTGCAGCTCCCTAGGAGCACAAGGGCCTCTCTGTCTCTGAATCTCAGGCCTCATAAAAAGTGCTGTAGTCATCATAATTAAGATAACTAGTGTTGATAAAAACTCCCTGAGCACATATGTGAAAGCAGATAGCTGCCCTCTTGTGTTTCTTCTTTAAAGCAAATGGCTAGCAGTTTGCACTCAGAGACACAAGCCCATTCCCCTCATCTGGAGGCCTGAGGTTCCAGTGGCCACAACAACGGCACTCCGAAGCTTTTCCTTTCTAGGGGCTTGTGCCCGTAATCCCAGCGATGGGGATGCACAGGGAGAAAGATCAGGATTTCAAAGTCATCCTCTGTCACATAGTGAGCTTGAGCCCAGCCTAGGACATGTGAGACTCTACCTTGCTATAGCCCTAGAGAGAACATCTCTCGATCCTCATTAGAGAAGCTTCTCCTTTGCAATAGATGGCAATCAATACAGAGACCCTCAACTGGTCATCAGGGAGAGAATAAGATATGATGGAGTGCTCAGCCCTAAATGAGACATACACACCATACTCTTTCCCCCAAGGTTCAGGGATCTTTTGAGGAAGAGGAGGTGGAAAGATAATAAGAGTTAGTAGATGACATCAAGGAAATAGCGTTTTCCAGACACTACGGGGCAGGTGAACATATGGGCTCACGGCAATTATTGAGAGCACACAGGAGACCTATGCAAGCTCCAGCCAGCCAAAGTCCCAGAGATGAGGAGGGAAGGTAAACATGAGAGTCCGCCACTAGCTGAGGAGCTATTGCATTAAAAAGCTGCTGGGAGAGCTTGAGTCAGTTTTCTTTAATGGCATGATCCCTTGGTGGATAGTACACATGCCAGGGCAGGCCCTACTCCCAAGATTAGCTAGTCAACACAAATTGGACTTGATGAAAAAAGGAAAAGGGAAAAAAAAAGAAGAAGAAGAAATTTGGAAGAAGACATTTCAAAGCTGGGTCTGAATAGATGGTGAAGAGGCTGGTTATGGGAGGGAATGGGATGGAGGGGGCAAATGTATTCAAAATACATTGTATGAAATTCTCAAAGAATTAATAAAAATATTGTTAAAATAAATAAAAAGCACTACAAATAGGCACTGATATTTCTTTGCCTTTTCCCAGGCCTTAGAGACTTATTTTGATGATTAAAAAGCTGCTCTTCACTTGCCCAGCGAGACACATCAGTGGCTGGCTCATTTTGAGTGAAAATTGAAGATCACAGACTCGTCCTGAGAGATGAGGTCATTTGACAAGCCACAGAGCAGGGAAATTCCCCACTCCGCCCACCTACTCATCTCTGAACACTCTGTTCCTGCATTCCTGAGCCTAGAAAGAATGTCTCATTCTCTTCTGCGAGTCAGATTTGCACTATCTCATGACTCTTACGGATATGGAGCCAGCACCTGCTATATTATGGCTGTGTCGGCACCAGACTATGATATCTGTCCTGAGTGCTGGGCATGAGGATAGATGGCGAGTAGGCACTCATTAAACATTTGTTGACATGTCAAAGCTGGACGTGTTGGTAAAGTGTTTGCGATACAAGAATGAGGAACTGAGTTCAGATCTCTGGAGTACACTTAAAAAAAAAAAACAATTAGAAGTGGCAGCATACACATATAATCTCAGAAGCGAGGAGGCAGAGACACGAGAATCCCTAGAACTCACTGGCCAGGCAGCCTAGGTAGATCAGAGAGAACTCAAGATCCAGTGAGGGAGCCTGTCTCAAAAACCGAGGTCAACATTTAGCCCCTGACATTGTACCCACACACTTATGAAGACAGACAGACAGACACACACACACAGAGAGAGAGAGAGAGAGAGAGAGACAGAGAGAGAGAGAGAGAGAGAGAGAGAGATTGAGACAGGGACAGAGACAGAGGGAGCTATTTCCTGGTATTAATGCACCTTTGAAGGGCCAAAGCCACACACATATCAGAAAAAAAAAAAAAAAAAAAAAAAAAAAAACCAAACAACTATTGCCAAAGGAGGTTCATACCTGTAGATCTCTTACTCTGTGTGAAACACTTCTGAAAAGCTTAGTCCACACGACAAGCCCATGAACAAACTATGGGTGGTACTTGACTTTGATAGGCTTATATTCCAATAAACCCTGCCTACACTGAAACTAGGCAAAAAAATAAAAAAATTAAAAAAAATTTAAAAAAAGCCTTTTATTCACCCAACCTTGCAGACATCACAGCTTCACCTAGCCTACTCAATGGTTCCTTTTTGTCTTTGAAAGGTGAGCTCTCTACATAGCTGAAGATGGACTATGACTCACTATGTAGACCAAACTTGCCTCAAACTTGTGATCATGTAGCCTCTGCATCCCTAATGTCAGGACTACAGGCATACACCATGATGCTCAGCTTAATCCCGCCTACCTACAGTAACCTACAGTGGTTGGTTAAAGTCAGCATCTATGGTTAATACAACATCTATTTTATAACAAGGTCCCACCTGTCCCATCCAATTGACTGAATACTGTCTGAACATGAAAGGTAGAAAGGTTATGTGATCACCAAGTTAAAAACAAAAACAAAAACAAAAACAAACCCACTAAACTGAATCATCAGGACTCCAGGGCTACTGTGCTATTATACCTAGTTTACTGCTACGTAGATAGTATCACATTCAAAGAGCCAGGGTTTCCTGGTCTACCAAGATGTTGCTTGCTTTGCTTGGCCTCAGAGCACTAGAAGTCTATTTCCTCCATCGGAAGAAATACATAAACGACTTGATTTGATTTGTAGACTTCAGATTTATGAAGCTATTTGTTTGAAAGCTTCTACAAAGATACAAATAGGTGATACTCAGCTAAGGGCTTAATGACCTGACCGTAGATTACCGATCCTCCCAATTCAGGTCTATTCAAGACATCCAGGGCTCACCATAGTCATTAACTGCTGCAGGTGACTTAGGGTAATGAAAACAATATAGGGCACAGAGTGAGAAGAGCAGAGTCAGATCATGAAGCTGCTGTCGCTGGAGCAATTCTCAGTGAATCTGTAAAGTGAGGCTAACAAGTCTATTGTGAGAACACGGCCTGAAATAACCCTTGAAAGCTGCAGCACAGAAGCATTGGCTACTGTAGCTGTGGGAGGGATAGCATTTTGTGTACAATTGCAAATGCTTAACTTCAGAGCAACTTGAAGTATGTGCAAAGAAAATGTTAACACAGATGTAGCTGATGGGCAGTTCAGGCTTCAGATGGGCTACCTAATAAGGGGAATGAGGGCTGTCTCTGACATGGACTCTGTTGCCTGCTTTATGATCACTTCCCCCTGGCAGAGCCTCCTAGCCAAGCCACAGGGGAAGAGGACTCAGTCCTGGTTTGACTTGATGAACTTGGGTGGGTTGGTGGCGGGGAGAGGAGGGGGAAAGATGGGCTCTCCTTTTCTGAGGAATAGGGCAGAGGTATGAGGGAGGAGAGAGGGTGGGGCTGGGAGGAGAGGAGGGAGAAGTGTGGGGTCAGGATGTAAAGTGAATAAATAAATTAACTGATTTTTAAAAAAAGAAAAAGAAACCTACCATCTGAATAGCGTACAGCAGTAGGCCAACTTACAGATGTCAGCATCTGAGCTCACTGTCTTTCCTTCCCTGCTGCATGTCAAGAAAGAAAGGACCTTGTAATTTGTAGTGTAGTTGGCCTAGCCACAGATGCTATTCTGGTGCTTCACGAAGGCGTGATCCTTGTTAACCTCCAGCTCTCAGAGGCCTGCGCTTTAGATTCTGCTCTCATTGTGGGCATAATTACAGACATTTTTAGCTCTCCAGAATTCCTTTCAAAGAACAAAATGTTCAGAAGAAATACTAAGCCATCATGTAGGAAATATTGTGGAAGTTTAATTAATTTTTTTTAATGTTAGGTTTTAAAAAAGAAATGTTTAAGATGTCTTTAAAAAGCATCTCAAAAACTATCATTCGGAACAGTTGAGATGTCTGTGAGGCGTTACGTGGAATTCCTTAATGAGTCATTGGTGGTCAAGCACACCCAAAGGGATGAAGGGTGAGAATGTGGCTGTGGGATTGGGACAGGCAGGGACCAGGTGCACCGGGCACATCCTTGAAAGTAGACACAGTGGTAGGAGGTTCTGGGACCTTCCTGGAAAGCTTTTACCTAAAGTCGTATGGGGAACGCACCTTTCAGTCTTTCACAGGAACCCTCCCCCCCCCCCCCGCTACAGTGGTGCTGGGAATTGAACCCAAGCCCTTGGGCATGTGTGTCATGAGTACCGTATCACTGCACCACACATTCAGCTCTGGAATATCTGCCGCACACTGGTTTTTCACACGGCTCATCAAGATTCCGAAGCTCATGGAGGAAAGCTAGGGTGCTCATAGGCTCTAGACCAGCTCTCATGCTCCACTGAAAATATGGGGAGACACCTTTCCTGAAGAGAGGAGGAACTGAGGCCTCTGGGTCAGCTTGAACCTCAGGTCCATCTTCAGACTACAACATCACCTTCACTGTTGCCAGGCAAAGGTAGAGTGACCCTGTGAGGTCTGCATACCAGCTCACCTCTGACCTTTGAAGGGTGTTGGTTGTTCTCCCAGCCTCTCTTTTCCCAGCTGTGTGGTGATCGTTTTTGTCTCGTAGCAGAGGCTCAAGACACAACAACCACCTAGCCCTAGCACTCCGGTTACTCTGTATTTCATTTTTAGATTGCCAGATCTACCTCAGCCACAGCTCTGTGAATCCTGCAAGTCTGTGTGACTCCACTGTGACCACATCAGCTGATATCTCCTCATCCTCTCATCTAATTCCTCCTTATAACATTTTTAGTCTATTTGTTCTTATTACATAAGAAATATGCATTCATTGTGGGAAAATTTAAAATTCAGACAATAAAAAGAAGAAGAAAAGGAAAAAGAAAACAATTACCCATAATTCTACTCCTTAGAGCTACCTTGGAAACACAAAAACATGTTGCTTTTCTGTTTAAGGCCCTCTGAAATGCCTGCAATGCTTCTGGAAGCTGTTCTCCACGTTAAATGTACATTTACCATAATCTCCTGTCCTTTATGAAATGTTAGTTTGCATAAATCTTCTCTCAAAAATAATACTAAAGTATTCATGTATTTAAATTCAAGCAACACAGAAATAAGCTGATCATCACTGTACATCCTCCTTTACTCCTACCCCACCCATCCCACTAAGCCACTGTTCATCGATTTCCACATTATACTCAGTAGTTGCTGATGCTTAGAAACCTAAAAGATGGCCTCAGACCTAATGTTTGATTCTCAGGCCTCACAGACCGTTTTATCCAAAGCATCTAGTTTTCAAACTGGACTCAATATTTTCTCTGAAATCATCTTTCTTAAAAATCTAGGGCAGGGCTGCTCAACTTCCATGTGTGTCTGATCCAGCAGGGAACTGGGTGTGGAGGAGGTTTGTGAGAAGGTCTGGACTGGGCTAAGATTCTGCACAGTCGCCAATGTGGCTTCTACAGATAGGTCTATAGCAGGAAACCTCACCTAGACCCACTTCTCTCAATGCTGATCTTAAACAGAAGAAGCCGTTATGGTGACGGGGCACTTGGCCATGTGAGGACAGTGCTTTTGCGGACTAAGTCATGTGACCACATTTGTCATCCAGCCTGGGAACTAGTGAGAAGCTTTGAACCTTCTGTTCTCTTTCTCCAGGACAGTGGTTCTCAGCCTTCTTAATGCTGGGACCTTTAATACAGTTTAATTTTAAATTAAACTCACTGATACAGTGCCTGATGTTGTGGTGGTCCCCCAACCATAAGATTATTTTCATTGATAATTCATACCTGTAATTTTGTTACCATTAGGAATCGTACTGTAAATATCTGTGTTTTCTGATGGTCTTGGGGGAACCCTGTAAGAGGGTCACTTAAACCCCCAAAAGGGTCGCAACCCACAGTTGAGAACCACTGTCCTAGGATGACAGCGTCTGCCAAGCACAGACAATGTCCCTAGAGTTTGTGCAGTTAAACATACTGCATTTTATTGTGATTTAAATTAAAAAAAATCTATATTTTGAATACTACAGAGTAACTCATGACCTTAATAGACCACAGCAACTTAAATTTTCCCTGGGAATGGGTGGCAGGAATTTCTCCATGATTTGCCTATAAATATCTTTTTCTCCAAAATAAGTCAAACCTACAGGAAACACAGAAGAACATGCCTTTGCAGTTTTCATTCATATCCTTCCAGATCTTGGAAATCACTGTGCCTTTCCAATAAACTTTCATGACTTTCATCAGCATAAAAATATTCAGAAAAACTGGGTTTTCCCTCCCTAACTGAACCTGAGCAACAGCAGTTGATAATGACTTTTGTGGTGGAAGAGTATGAAGGGCTTACACTGCAGAACCAGGATGTTTCAGTCAGAAATCCCAAGACATCCGTGTGCACGTGTGTGTGTGTGTGTGTGTGTGTGTGTGTGTGTGTGTGTGTGAGTCAGAAGACAACCTTATGCATTGGTCCATCTTGAGAAAGAATCTGTTGTTTCCTCCCTGCTTATGTCATGTTGCTGGGCCCATGAACTTCTCCTGTGTCTGTTTCCCATCATCCCCCTGTAGGAACACTGGCGTTTCCAGACCCGCTTGGCTTTTACGTAGGCTCTGAGCATTTGAACGCAGGTCCTCAGACATGCATGGTGGGTACTTTACCCACAGACCATCTTCCCAGCCTCAAGATACCTTCATTTTATAGAACACCTCCAGGGAAAGGAGAGCAAGAACAGATGACAAACGCCCCAACCAGTGGCCCTGCAAAGCCAATCCGAGGGAAGAGAGTTAGGGGCTGTGTTGCTAAGTTAGCTGGTTTGTTATCACTGTAGCCCAGAATGCAGCTCACCCCATGGAGGAGGTGCTGCATACATTTCCCTTGAATAGTCGGGCACAGGGAGGAGAGCATGATCACTTCTAAATCAATATCTCCAGAAGCTCTTATTCAGCTCCAGGTGTCTAGTAATTATCTCGACTGAGATGCCTCCCAGGTGCTTCAAACTCATCACATCTACAATTCTAACTCATCAAACCCCACTCCCTGTCCCTGCAAACAGCTCCTTCAGGACTCTGGGATTTCAACACCATCTTTAATCATCGGAGCCTCTCTCCCTCACCTTCTCTATTTACAAAGCTCTCGGGGTGAGCATTCCCTTCTCTCTGGTACCTTTGGACTCCTATCACCTGCTTCTTTTTGTGGGCTTTCTTAGTGAGCATAGATTAGAAGCAGAAGAAATACCCATGGCTTTAGACTTTTAGACTTGAACTTTTTAGAGTGTGTGAGTGTGTATGTGTGAGTGTGTGTGTGTGTGCACATGCATGTGTGTGTTTATAACTTACAGAAATGGCTTTTATTCCTCCATCAGGAGGGTCCCAGGAACTGAACTCAGTTTGTCAAACTTGGAACCACGTGAATCCATCTTGCTGATCCTTCTTGTGCCTTTAGGGATTTGCGAAAAGAAGCCAGGCTACACATACATACTGTCTCTGAAGGGCAAAAAAAGGTCTCTTCCAGATCATCTCTCTCTTTTATTGTCCTTCTAGCTGCAGTAAAAATGGAACTCTGATTGAGGGAAGGAGAGGAGGCCAGGAGTTTTAACTAGAACCTACTTAGCTCAGATTCTAACTCAGGAAAGAGCCTGCACTGAGCTTGGCAGGGAGGTTGCAGGAAGTAGAGGCTTACAAGAAAAGGGCATGGAAGGGACAGCTCATCACAGCTTTCTGGTGTTGTGTGGAACCTCAGACAGAGTCCACTGAAAAGTCAAAGACTTTCAGAATCACATCTGTGGTCATGATACATGTATGTGTTTTTAACTGGTGGAGGCATGGGAGATGCACCTAGTAGGACTGCAGAGATAGCACAGGGTTTAGGCTTTTTTGTTGGGTGAGTCAAGACAATCAAGGGAGCTGCACTCGGTCTGAAACAGAAGATCTCTAGGTGGCAACAGCTGAATGATACAAACAAGGGGCCAGAGATTAGAGGGAGGTAGAGTCTGCAACGAACAAAGCAGCGAGATCACTCAGATGAGGGCAATGGTCGTCGGAGAGGTCCCTGGGCCATCACTTTCATAGCATGTATTGGCCATGCTCATGGCCTGAACGTGGTCACAGGAGGGCTTATCAAGACTGGGGATATCACGGTCTGGATATAGGGAGGGCTGATTCTTCTTTATCTCTGTCTTTTTAAAAGCGATGACCCATCAAGGTAATCAAGGCTTATGATGTGCCAGGCACTGTAGCACACTCTCTATGCCAACTTATAGATCCCTTCATGAGGGGGGCAGGCATTGCAGACTTCCGCAGAAGAGGAAGGCTTACCAGTACCCGCCACAGTTCCACAGGGTCGGAGTCAGCCTTTGCATGTAGGTTTAACCAACCCGATATCTGGCATGCTCATCTTCTACGCTGTCTCCATTGCTTGGTTACCACAGACTCTACTCACTCATTTGATAATAACCGATCCCAGGGCAGCCTGTGTACTAGACACGGGGAATGTGGAGCACAGGGCATATTTCCTGCCCTCAGAGAGATGAAAGGAGCCCCCTGATTAGTGCGCTGCATGGTGCGGTCTCCACGCATGACAGTTTGAGTTTAGACTTAAGATTAAGTCAATTAGGATGAAAGGGCCATTCATTCCCTCAGCTGCTTCCCACTGCTTAGCAGCCACACGAGGCTAGGGGTGCTGCACAGGAAAGTGCGGACAGGACATCCAGCCACTGGACAGAGTTCTGCTGAGTCGTGCAGTTGAAAAGGTCCTTCTAATGGAAGCAGTTGTGACTGCTTTTAAAATAGCAGTGTGGAAGGCTCATATGTGAGAGTCAGGGGGTAAAGTGGGTGTCATTGGACCTTGTTTGAAGCAGGGTCTCTGTGTGTTTTTTTCCCACTGTGTACACCATGGCAGCTGGCCCTCAGGCTTCTGGGGATTTTCCTGTCTCTACCTTATCCACCCCCTGGCCCATCCCTATCCCCGTCCCTGAACCTGTAGGCTAACACTGCTACATCCAGCTTTCAGCTTTTATGTTGGGGAGGGAGTCTTGAACTCTGGTCCTCAATCAGCATGGCAAGGGCTTTCTCTGCTAAGCCATCTCCCAACCCCATACCTGGTCTGTATAAATCCTGTTCTCTTTGTCTGGTTTTCTATCCGGGCAAAGAAACCATCACCAAAAGCCATCGAGAGCCTGAGGGTGTTTTCTTTCCCCTGCCTGTTCTTGGTGCCTGCTGAGTCATTCTTACTCATTTTCCCTACAGCTCCAGAAGGGTTTTGGAGCTGTGGTGACAAGGGGTGAAACGCCAGCAGAGGAAGAAGCTTAGCCCTGTGCTACACCAACAGAACTGCCATCCTGGGTCAGATACGACTGCTCAGGTTGCTGCTGGAAGCAGAAGGGAGTCAGTTTGGTTTCTAGGCTCTGGAGGCAAGGAGAGAAGCCCTCTTTTGACTTGAAAACTGAAACTGCGGGATGTAGAGATGGTCAGAGGGAAGAGTAGGTCAGGCCCAGGACAGGGTCTCCAGGAGAGCTTTGAAGAAAATTCTCACTGACCAGCATGTAGGTTCAGACTCTCTCAGCCTTAGGACATTGACATTCGTGTCCCAAGTTAAGGCTCATGTGCCAGCTGCCAGCTTTGCCGGCTGGGGCAAACAGAACCTCTCTGTGTTACTAATCATTAGAGTCTCTGTGTTGCGATATCCCTGCAGTCCTGCTCAGCACATCTTCCATGCCTCCACCCGTTAAACACATGTACATGTGTCTCCTAACCCCATTAGTCTTTTCTGATGACTGATAATGGTCCCAGAGAGAGGACACAGAATGACAGACATGGTGTGTAGTACAAAATCTATATAAGACTGGCCATGACAAAAAAGGTCATTTTGTAGCCAGGCCTGGTGTACAGGGCTATAACCCAGCTAGCTATATGGTAGGCTGAGGCAGGAGGATTGTTAAGTTCAAGACCTGTCTGGCCATCCTGAGCATTCTGATGTCTCAAAAAGCAAGGGAGGGTTAGAGCTCTAGCTCAGTGACAGACCATATTCAGAGCACAAACAAGGCCCAGGTTTAAACTCCAGTCTTGGTAAAAAGAAAAACAAACAAACAAACTATGTCAAGTCCATGTTTGCTCATGGCTCCCCTTCAGGAGCTGGCAGCCTGGTCCAAGTGTTTCTCTTATAGCCTATGTAGTCATGACTCCATCAGCACAGCAGCTTTACAGGCAAAGACGGGCTCAATCAACCAACTGAAGAGATTGAAACTGACCCAGTGGGAAGCAGGATGCTAAGAAAGGCAGCGCCCCAAGTCTCTTGTGGCCCAGTCAGGTAGACACAGCACCAGACTTAGATCCAGAACATCTAGCCAGGAGCAGACTCTAGGATGACCTGGGACCCTAGCCACTGCTCTTGATTCGCACACCAGTGACTTATCCCTTGCTCCACCCACAAGTCTTCTAGAAAACCTATTTCCTGTGATACACTGGGTTCACATATCGGTTCCTTGTGTGATTCCATGGAACTTTATTCTCCAAAGGAAGCACCACTCATTCTGTGACTGGGTGGAAGGTAAAGGCGAGCTGACATTGCAAAGGCCTGCTACGTGCCAAGCAGCATTTGCTCTTCTGGAAGATAGCAGATTCCATACCTGTCAATCAAGAGTAGTCACCCTCCCATCCCACGGAAGAGGAGCCGGGTCTCCTGAAATTAACTCTTACTGTCTTCCAGTTATACTCAGGCTCACAAGGGAGGGGTTCTCCTTACTTAACTACTAAGTGAGAGAAAATACCTCTATAGGCTAGGAGATACGTTTGAAGGCTTTCTAATGAATTTCAAAGTTGGAGGACAATGATGTCTCTCTGGTTCTCAAGTTCTTTTTCTGCAAAATGATATCACTACTACGACCAATAAGAGGAACATGGAACCAATGAGTTGAACAGGAACACTTGACCTATCCCTCATGTTTGCAGAGGTACTCCATCTCACCCACTGGTTGCTTTCCTTCTCCCTCACCCCTTGCCTTTCTCCAGCCTCCAGCCTCCTGCCTTTTTCCTGTGCCTGCCCAGCAACCTTAGTCATGCTGGATCCGGTCCCAGTCTACTTGGCTGCAGTCTGGGTGTTCACTGCACTTATTATTCCAGGCACCATGTGATTTACTTTTCTAGTGAGTTAATTGCAAAATCCATATGGAGTGGAGAGAAAACATCCACCCAGGCTTGCCATGAAAAGCAGGGCACAGAGGAAGCTTTCCATCTTGGCCGGCACAGCCAGGCAGGGGGAGGAAGCTGTTGCCACATGGTTTGTGCACAGAGCTGAGCTGCCAAGCTCAATGCAAGGCATGAGGTGTTTGGGCCCAGTGGTTCTCTTTTGATTTTCCCTCTCATCCCTTTAGACAGACATCTCTCTTGGTTTTAGAGACACACTATGGACATAAGATCTAAGTGATCAAAGAAGACCTTGAGAGGTGTTTTTTTTTTTTTTTTTTTTTTTTTTTTTTTTTATGCCATTCCCAAGCTTCTCTTCCCAGAGTCTCATCTAATAAATCTTGGATGGGGCCATGATCCACCCCCTGCATATTGCTAATGCTGGCAATCTGTAGACCAAATGTTGGGAAGTAAGCCTGCAAGGTGAAGGTCAGTAGTTGAGGCATTAGCAGAACTTAAGAGAGGTTCTTGGTTTTCATCTATCCATTATGTGCCCTTGGACAAGTTACACTTCAGAGCCTTAGAGTTCTTGAAATCTCGAAATCAGGAAGCCAAATACCTGCCCGACATGTGCACTGAGGTGATAACACCACGATCCTGGAAGCCTCTGATACAACTCCTGACTCGTGGAGCTGCTCCCTCCCCCGCCTCCCACCCCTTACCTTCGCCAAAATCCCAAAGACAATTCACTTTTCTTTCCTGAGAAGGCGCTCTTTAAAACTAGCCTGAGGCAACTTAGCTACTGAATGTTAATATATTTCTGTATGTGTTTACTGTTTACAATATCCACTGAGGGGCCTTGAGGGGGAAAACCAACCCTTGTTTTGAAAGCACTTTGAAGATAAAAAGGTATACAGCTCTCTGGAGACTTGGTTGGTGGAAGTTTAGACAAATGTTTATTTTAATTTGCTGAGCTATAACTTATTAAAAGCTTCTGCAAGGCTGGAAGTACTATTTTGGTTCTCACGAGGGATCCAACAGTTTTGAATAGCTTGTCATTAATTCATTCATTAGTTCAAGAATCACTACCAACTGGAGCACCTGGGTACCAGGCCTAGTGATGAAGTGGCAGCCCTCTGGGACCCAGCTCCTGAACAATGGGACTTCAGATGCCCAGGGTGCTGCGTGCGACTTCCCCCAATTGGAGAGACTGGGCCTGAGGAAGGTGACAAGCAGGAAATGACTCCATTTTGAAGGCACCCATTTTGAAATTGCCACACAATTTTAAAAAGCAATTCTGGAACTGGGAAAGATGTGTAATTTAAGATCCCCAGAGGAAAGCACTATTTTTCCCAGAGATCACCCCCACACCTTTAATTTCTGAGACACTAGGGAAAGTGGGAAAGTTCTCCGAAGCCTCAGGCCCTAACAGCAAAGAGCTTCACAAGAACTTTTGATTTCAAGGTTCCATGGGCACTTCAGATACAACAATGTCTAGCTCTCAGCTTATTATCTCTCTCTCTAGTCAAGCGCCAGCATTCCCTCACGGTATCCACACAGTTGCCTTGCCAACTGGTCTCACTGTTTATGTCCCTGCAAAATTAATGTTGGAACCTAATTTGGGTCACCCTCTCAGTTTGAAGAGTGAAGGCTCTAGGATATGATTAAGTCATGAGGACTCTGCCCTTATTTCTGGGATTAGTGTCACTATAAAATAGGTTCAGACACCGTTCCCCTTTCTACCATATGAGGACATAGAAAAGAACCAGATAGTGGGTCCCTCAGTAGACAAGAAATCTATTGATGCTTTCATGTTATATTTCCTAGACTTCGGGTCTTCCAGCAATAGCTTTCTGTTGCTTATAATTTACAGTCTAAGTCACTTTATTATAACAGGCCAAAAGGGCAGTGGTTCTCAACCTGTGGGCCATGACCTTTTGGGGTTGCCAAACAACCCTTTCACAGGGGTCATCTATGATTATTGGAAAGCACAGATATTATATTACAATTCATAGCAGTAGCACAATTATAGCTATAAAGTAGTAATGAAAATAGTTTTATGGTTTCGGGCCTCCACAACATGAAGAACTGTGTTAAAGGGCTGCAGCATTATGAAGGTGGGGAAGCGCTGGCCGAAGGTTTACATAGAGCCGGACACTGTACCGCAAGCGTGTGTCCATTTTCTCTTTCACCCACATCTATGTTCTTATGCATTTCTCTGCTCCATTGTAGTTAGGCAGAGCGGTATGACTAAGCAGACCTGTGGGCTGTGAAATGTAACCAGAAGGCCATTTCCTGCAGAAAATGGAAACTCTATTACTCCTGATCCTTGAGGGACTAAGTGGAGAAAAGTCTGACTGGTAAAGGACGGAAGAAATAAAGATTGCTAAATCACTGAAACACGAGGGTTGTCCCTAATTGTTACTTTCATCACGAACATAGACTGACAAATACAGAAATATCGTTTCTATCTATAATTGCCAAAACAGGACCTGGAGATATAGGTACTTACGACACATTGGACAGTAGCAAAGATGCAGGAATGAATAAGCAAATGAGTCTAGACATGGAACTCCAGACCTATAGTCAAAAGAAAATAGTCCATGCCAAGCTTCGCAATATTCCCTCTCCCTTATTTGGACCCAGGGTGGGATTAAACCTTTTCATTTCTATCTCTGAAATAGCTCTGTGTTTATGCCAATCAAAACTACACACAGACCCTGGCATATGCTTCAGTGCCCTGGAGAGGGGAATTGGTGACCCATTTTCATTACTTTTTCACAAAACTATAACTCTGCATGCTTCCAGGGTTGTATCTGGATTTGGCCCCAAGGATGGAGATTTTACACTCTCTAGGCCAAAGGCTTTGGATTCCGACAGTCCCCTCCCCTACACCAGGTTAAATAATAGCCTCATCAGAACAAGTATCGCTATACACATGGAGAAGCCACTTATCCCTGTGCCTTTAAACGTGTTTCAGTTGAGCACAAAAGCAGAGGTTCTACACTTTGGATTGCTTCCACGTATTTTCAAAAACAAATACAAAATATAACATTTCATTCCAATGCCACAGGTTTTTGAGGTCCCTGCTCAGCAGAAGGGCAGAACGCTCATACAAAAGTTGAGCTCACGAGTTAGAAAGAGGCTGGCTTGGAAAGTGCTTGAACGGGAGGTGGTTGCCCAGCAGGCAAGGAGGCTGGCCAGAAGGCATGGAAGAGCTCCCTGCCAAAGGCGGTGGAGTCACGGTCCTTGGTACCCTGGTCAGGTCTGTGTTTCTCCATTCTCTAGCTGTACTGGGATGGAGCTATGTGGTGCTGGCCCTGAAACAAGGAGGAAGCTGAAGGTGCTGAACATACACAGCAGCAAGAAGATGAGGTTCGTATCCTAGCAGACAACCTTAAGGTGTTGTGACTCCGGGCAGGTTCCATGCCTTCTCGGTTCAGAGGTTTCTCTATATAAAAAGGAGAGTAAGTACAGGAAGGCGTGGTCTGGGTTTTGGAGGCTCACACTGATTGTATTCTGCAGCTTGTTAACCTCAACCCAGACACTTCCATATTCCCAGGACAAATTGGATGGATGCATCCAATAAATGTGTGATGGCTGGGGGGCTGCTCAGTGGTACAGCGTGCACCTGGCAAAGCCCAAAAGCAAAACGCAACACCCAAAAGTAAGTAAATAAAAGTAAGTAAAAGATAAATTGTCCTAGGGTTTTCTTTCTGTCTTTGCTTGTTTGTTTTTGGCCTTTTTTGCCCCCATAAAATTCAGCAGCACTGGTCATGCAACCTTTGCAACTACGTGGTCCTCCAGCATTCTCATCACTCCAAAGTGAGATTCCCATTTTCACTAAGGATTACTCCTCGGATCCTCTCGAAATGACGGTGGGGTTTAGATAAAGACAAGATTTTAAAGCACTGGCAGTAGCTGTTACTCTATGAGCGCTGGCTGGAGATGCTTGAGTGTGAGCACCCACAGGAAGCTATGTGGTGGAACACGTCCGTGGAAGAGCAGGCAGAGGTGCCATAAAGCAGTGAAGCGGCTCGTGGCCAGGGTCCTGAGAGAACACAATGGAGACAGAGCCAGCCAAGGTAGAGTGGAGAGCAGGGACACCCGTGAGGTCAGACGGGGGACCGGCAGGGCTGGATGCAAAGACCTAGCCTTAAGTCTATGACTGTGGCTCAGCCCTTATCTATCCTGGCGTGACTTGGGGGTGTGGGAGGAGGAGGGGATGGGGACACACAGCTTCCCCCAGCTGACAGGTCTGAAGCAGAAGCCCTGTTGGCCCTGCTCCCTCTGGAGCTGCAGTGCAGCTGACTTGGAGGCAGGCAGCCATGGACAGTTAATGAGTGATTTATTGGTGTTGCCGTACTGCAGCTTCCCTGGGACCTGTTCCTAATTAACAAACACTAACTACATGATGACTTTTTTTTTTTTTTAACATTAAAAAGTCTTCAAAGCCCTTCTTCCCATCTTAACGGAAGATAAGACTTCATTTCTGCTTGTTGGCCGATTCTAGAATACAACAGGTATTTAGCAGAAAATTCCTACTTGTTCACACACACACACACACACACACACACACAGTTTCCATACTTCCCAAGCTCTGCCTTAATTTGTTTCCACACTGTGTACGTATGTTGGTGTACCTTGCACACTGTCAAGTGTACCTTCCCTTGACACTTGCGGGTGCTTGCACACAGTGGTTCCAGCACAGACACACTGTCAGGTCAGCCCTCTGCCGCACGCACACTGTCGCTAAACCTCAGCTGCCAGGTCACTTCTGTGGTCCGAGGCAGGAACGTGTGCTGAGGCCATCCTGCCCCAGCGAAGGGCCGAGTCATTGAAAAGGGGTATAGGACTGGGTGGTCGTCTGACTTGCTTGAACAGGGAAGAGAAGAGAGCTTCAGCATCCCTGGAGTCCAGTGAGGGGTGAGACAACTGATCTATCATTCAGACGAAAGCGCTCTCCCTGCCTGCAGTTCCCGGGCACATGAACTCAAGTAATCCTACTCCTGATGGGGAAACCATGGTGCCTAGCAAAGTGCCTGGCGCCTAACAGGCATTTCTAATGGGATGGGCTATTTTCTCCTCAGAAGAGACATTGAAGTCTTATGCCCAAGACCTTAGCACATGATCATACTTAGAAATAAGATTGCTGAGGCTGGAGCGTAAGATGTGGTCACGCTGGAGTTAGGGAGGCCCTTTTATCCAACTTGCCCTTCTAGGACAAGAAATAAATGAATACGTTGATAGAGACAGGGCCACGTAACAGAAGGCAGTGATGCAGTTGCAATGGTAGGGCCAGCCAGCAAGCCATCGGAGGCCAAGAGGAAATGAGGGAGAATTCTCTGGATTTCAGAGGAAGCGCATCCTCCATGTCACAATTCTTCCATCCAGAGTGGTAAAGAAGTGGCAAGGTGGGAGATTTGGGGATCTGAGTCATTCTGAGGCACCCAGGCTTGTATTCTGTGTATGAGTTCCATATTTTATATCCTCTTGGACCTCAATCGAGTATTCTGAAATAACGGCACAATGTATAGGATGTGTGGAGAATGCTTTTCAGCCGACATGTATTGATGGAATCTCATGTCCAGGCTTTGACCCTATGAAGACAGATGCAAACACCACAGTCTTGCCAAGACAGACTGAGGCCTGTAAAAAGGTCTACATGTAAAGGAAAAAGAATGCATGTAACCATGAGACATAGTTAAAAAGGTCATTGAAAAATCCCCCTCATGAGATAATAACGAACCCCTGATGGTTAACTATCACTTTCTCATCACTACCGTCTGTGCATTTTGTTATATGGCCCTTGTATCTATGGATGTATTCATTTATTTCTTGTCCTAGAAGGGCAGATTGGATAAAGGGACCTCTCTAGCACCAGTGTGACCTCATCTTACAATTCCAGCCATAGCAATCTTTTTTCCAAGTAAGGCCAGGTTAACTCTCACTTCCACTTTAAAAGTTACACCCCGTTTTTGAGCTGTAGGCCTTGAGCTTCATTAAGACATCATCGTCATGGTGGAATATAAAACTGATCATTGCTGCGCAGCTCTTTTTTATATTAATTAGCCAGCTGTGCAGGAAAAAAAGTAGACAAAGCCTGACCTTGCTCTCTGGGGATGCCCAGTAAACATCTCACTTGGTTTAACTATGACAGCAGCCCCTAGAAAGCTTCCCCTCTGCCTTTTTGGGGTTCTGCATAATCCTCATCTGTGAACACATATCAGATTTGTCACAAAGGTCTTGCAGTAGTCTATGCTCAGGAAAACAGTTTGTCCAGTGATTTCTTTCAATATTCATCATATCTGCAAGTCAGTGATACTCCAGGAAGAGGAGGGAATGTGGGTTCTGGAGTCACGCAGATATTATTAAAAAATAATATGCTTGAACTGGGCCCCGGGCACTTATTACATAAGTGACCTTATGAGTGGTACCTAATGTGTCTCAGTCCCTATTTTCCTATCTGCTCCAAAAGAAGATAACAGTTTTATAGAAGCAGGAAGATAAAATAAGGGTTTTTAAAGACTACATTTATACTTGGCTTGTAACAATTATTGCTGAGTATATATTATCAAATAAATTTTAATAGCACTTAATTCAGTAATATAATTATATCTATTATTAAATAAGTCATTTGTATTATTATCTTCCCTGAACCTGGAATTTGTCAAGAGTGCATACAGCTTTCTGGCGGCTCTCAAAGCAAGTTCTCAAACCTGTTACCCATGTCCTATTCTTTATCTTTAGGTTTGGCTTTGCATGATGGTAATGAAGCAGGGAGGATCTAGAATCTATGGGTATCTGTTTAGGAGCTTCTAGATTGGGGTTAACTTGGACGGGAAGACCCACTATAAATTAAGGCATGACCATTCACTATAAGTTAAGGCATGACCATTCACTATAAATTAAGGCATGACCATTCACTATAAGTTAAGGCATGACCATTCACTATAAGTTAAGGCATCACTGTTCAATGAACTAGTGTCCAAGACTGAATAGAAAGGAAGAAATGAGAGGACCGCCATCCTCTGTCTCTCTGCTTCATGACTGCAGATGCAATGAGAGCAGCTGTCTGAGATTCCTGCCACCATGCCTTCCTGCCACGGTGGACTGTACCCTTCAACTGTGAGCCAAGACAAACTCTCCTTGTCTCGAGTGGCTTTTGCTAGGTATTTTGCCATTTGGGTGAGAAAAGTAAGTTATAGAGATGAGAGAAGGAAACGGCAGCCTGTGGTGGACAGGAACTGGCCTGACACCCTCAGCTAGGTAAACAGTGGCATTTTCCTGTTAGATGTCAGCAACCAATACCATTTTCTACACCAGCTTCAGACAAGTCTGTGACTACAGGGATGAAGCCAAAGGTCGGGGCACCCTGGGATTATTTCTGAACTCAGGCAAAACCCAAAAGCATTGCATAAACCACATTAAGATCACACAGCTCTTGTGCTACCTAGCATCAGAGACAGATACTTCCTCCCATGGTTCTCTGACAGTTCCTTCTTGATTGGTTGGCTACTGGCCACTCGGTGCTGTTCCCGGCACTAAGGTGTCCTTCTGCTTGGTGGCTGCTTAGTGGGGGGGGGTATCCCTGTCTCCTCCTTTGTTAGTCCCTAGGCTGAGACCATCTCTAGCTTCCTGCAGCCATGCACAGCTAGTCCCATGCACAGCCAAAAGAAAAAAACGAGTTTCGTGCTGTTTTGGTCAGCTTATTTAATCTACACTACCACAGACCTAGGTACATAGTTTTATTGTGAGCTTCCCTTGAACACGGGTTGCTTTCCTCCAAGAGGCATTGTTTCATCTCTTTTCCTATTACTTGAACTAGTGTCAAGTGAGCCTCATTAGGCGAGTTCTCCCAGATAAAACTTACAGCCACTGGTTAAGAGTTACTGTAAGTACAGAGTGTTGAAAAACTTCAACCCTGTCCTGAGAAGTATGTACTGGCTGGTCTGCTGGAATCATTCTTTGATCAGGCAGGAGGCAAATCCAAGGGCAGCATGCAAAAGAGCTAACCCATCGTGGACTGAAGATCGCATCCTTAGAGAGTTCTTCTGCCTGCAAGGCTGGTCCTGGGCTGGTGTCTGGGAACCTGCTGATAACTAGCCCTTCCCTGAATCATGACTGTGACTCATGGTGCCTGGGCTGCTTATCCATGTAATGTGCTTATGTTAAACACCTGCATTGTTTCTGAGCCTGGAATTTCAGAGTAGCCAGAAGTTACCTATATGATCAATTCCCTGATCAAAAAGCTGGGTCTCTCCTGTGCTGTCTTAGAAGAGATGCCCTCTGGATGTCATTACAACTCCTGGCTGCAGGGATAAAGCTCACCCTTGTCATTCAGCAAAGGGAAGCTTGAAGCTGGCTTCCTCCTCACTCTTTCCCATATGCCTTCCTTCCCCTTAGATGCTTTGCTTAGGGTCTCTTTAGGACCATAAATTTTGGCAGTGAGTCCTGATGTATACTGGGGCCCTCCAGGGTTTCCCTGAACTGTGGGTGTGCCCCAACAAGGACTCCAAGTTTTAATTTTACTGTCAGGGTTCAGAGACAGGTGATGATATGGAACGCAGGTATTGAAGAGTTTTTGTGAGCTCTTCTGCTCTTTTTAAATGTGAATAATAATGTCCAGGCTACTGAGGCAGATTTCTAAGACCCTTTAAAATCCACCTGGGGAAAATGTGGCCCAAATATTTTCTCCAAATACAATCCATTCTTTAGCACTCCTAAGAGTTGTGAGTGCAAAGGTAGATACAGCTAGGAAGAAGGCTAAGTCCTATGTGACAGGAGGAGGGGGGTGCGGACTGGAAAAACTACATCAAGATTAGCATATTAGCATATGAAAAAGTCAGTTGTCAGAGAAAGGCTGGAATTCCTTCCCCTCCCTGGTCTACACAGAGAGCACAGGCCCTGACTGAAAACAGGGTGTGCAAATTTGGGAGAGGCAGATGTACTGGTAAAATGTTCTTGTGGAATGTATACAATTTCCCCTTGCTTATTCAAATGCTGATTTCTCTCCCCCACTATCTAGTTTCAATCTGGACATTGCATTGTGATGTTTATTCTAAGCATCACCTGTCTCAAGTTTGTGTAAACATGCCACCATTTGTTCTCTGTATTGTCAATAAAACAACCAGCCACAATGCAGAGCAAAGGAGAGAATAGGGTGAGACATCCTGGTCCGGAGGGGAGGAGAAGGAACAAATGGGAGGGGTAGGAGAGCAAAGATCAGCTGGAGAGGTCTTGTAATCATGAGGAGAGACAACCAGACCTAAGATATGACTAAAAGCAAGTTTAATGTGGCAAATGTGGGAGAAAACTATGGGGACTTGGAGGTTTAGGATTGAGTAACAATTGCCCAGCATTCTGCTCTAGGTTAATTAAGTAAATCTTAGTCTCTGCGTGGTGATTTTGTTATACAGCTGGTTTAGGAATAACCACTGTTTAACTAAAAGATAAATCAATAATAAATATTAATAACCCACAACACAGATGCTATGGCCATGACCTATGAAGGGTCAGGCATCCCTGTGGTCCTGCTCTGTGGAGTGAATGTTCCTGCCTCCGCTCACCAGCTCATTCCTATTCTTTGGAGTGCTTTCCCTTTCTTAATAATTGTCTGTATTTCTATTTCTGAGCCAAGGTACAAGGGCCCCTGGAAACTTCAGGAGCTCTGGGACTTGGATTATCTGTAACCTTGGGGTGTCAGCACACACTCTCTTAGCTGCCAGGTCAAGGATGCCTGGAGGTGCCTGGATTCTAATTGCTGCCTAACTTCTGCCTTCAGCCCATGTGGTTCCCACTTGAAGTGGCTTCTGCGTTTTCACAGCCCACTTCACACCCAAGATGGCTCTTCTCTCCTCCCTCTTCCATCTTTACAAGGAGCTACAATCGCAAACAATTTCCCTTTGTTTATATCCTGCTTTGAACCTGGGTTGTTTCGCATGCTCCCTTCCATCATTGGTGTACTCACAAAAGCAATTTATTTTGTAGTTTAGGGTACTACAAAACTAAGTGTAGCAAACTCAGTTAGGAGCCAGGCTGTGGAGCTGGGGTGGAGAGAAGACTCCTCTTCACTGTTGGGAACATAAAGGGGCTGCCTGTTTCTTTGAAAGGGAGTGCACTTCTTCCAAGAGGGGCCTGTTTCTCACAGAGCAGCCTAGGAGAAGAGGAAAACCAGGCTTGTTGGAGCCCTTATACTTGGCCTGGGTACCTGCGAATCATCCCTGGAAAAAAAGCCAAACTGACTGGCTGCCAGATGGAACCACGAGCAGCCATGAGTGGGTGTGGAGTCAGAGAGCCCTGGAGGTGAATCCCATCTCTTCCTCAACCCAGATAAGTGATGAACACTTCTGGCTAATGATAAGCCTTGTAGCTACTACCTCCTAGGTTCCTGCAAATGTTAAAAAAGTAAGTATATGCTGTTATTATTAATTGCACAGCAGTTCATGGCTGTGCAATTAATAATAACTGCATATACTTACACAGCACCTCCTATGTGCCAGATAATATGCCAAGTGCTGCGACTCTCTTCACTCGCTTAATCTTACAACTTTCTTATGCAGAGGGTAGAACTGTCCCAACTTTCCAGACAAGAAAACAGAGGAATGGAGAAACTAAGGGACTTTGCCTTGAATATAAAGCAACATGTAGTGAAAGCGATGGGGTTCAAATGCAGACAATGTGGCTGCAGAGCCCGAGCTTAAGTGTGGGTAAGTATGTTTTTCTAGAGGGGTAAGCCTGGTGTATCAGTATCATTTTTAACCTGCAAAAACATTGGTAGTCATTCATTGAAATCGTTTCATGTTCCTTTCCCCACCAGGTAATACAGCTAGTGGCTCAAGTTTTGGATTTAGACAGCTCTGGCTTAGAAATGAACTCTGGGACTTCCTGCCTGGGGGACGACTAAAACTTTTAAGACCTCACTTTAATCATTTATAAAATTCTAATAACAAATGGCTTACAAACTGATCAGGAAAATTAAATGAAAGTAAGTGCTCATACTACCTGGCTTCTGTACACAATAGAGAGTAGTAAGCATTAATGACACCTTTGTTACCAAACATAGAGTTTAGGAGTAAAAAGGAGAGGAAAGGGCAGGAAGAAGGAGAGCGAAGGGAAGAGTTAACCCGGTATATTAGTTTTTTTGCATCGATCTGACCAAATTACCTCAAACAGACAACCTAAGGGTAGAAAGGTTAATCTGGTTTTAGAGGAAGGCTTTGTAGAACAATTCATATCATGGTGGAGAGGAAGTACAGCCAGCATTACTGGAAGTGGCTAGAGGTAACATACCTCAAGAACTCACCCCTGCAGTGACCCACCTCATTCAGCCAGGCTTCACACCTCAGTCTTATAGAATGTTCCAAATCATGCCATAGTCTTCACCACAAGCATTCTGAACTTGAACCTTCTGAAAGCATTTCTGACGACATGTATGAGGAGTCATGCTGCTGAGAGTTTATGCACCTGTCTCAGTTAGGGTTTCTATCGCTGTGTTAAACACCATGAACAAAAGCAACTTAGGGAGGAAGGGAAGATTTCACTTATACTTCCACACCACAGACCATCATCAAATGAAGCCAGAAGCCTCTGAAGCAGAGGACATGGAGAAATACTGATTACTGCCTTGCTCCCCTGCTACTCTGAAATCATATCTCCCAAATAAGGCATGGGCTCTTCTCCATGCCTGAAGCCCTGTTTTTCAGAAAACTCAGACCAAATCAGTTTTATTAATATGAGAGTGCAGAAACTATATATGCAAGTAAACTCCATAAACTAGCTCTGATGACTGGTAGGGAACCCTCTAGTCCAAGTTTAGCCGAGAGGACCTGAGAGCACCAATGCATCAGGCTCACAATTAACTGTTCAAGGCAAGTCATTCTAATACGGGTTCCAGCCAGACCTCTAGACTTACTCTGCTGGATTGCTTTGCAGTTCATACACACACACACACACACACACACACACACACACACACACACACACACAATTATTGTCTTGAGAGTAGGGTCTCCCTAGATGTATCCTAATGTGAAGCAGGGGAGATCTTTACTTTCTTGCTGGTAAATTTTTGCTTGGTTTCTATCACTTTCAGAAGAAAGGCTGCATGCAAGCCAGTAATTCAGCTGTATCCGCCTCCCTTTGGCCCCTCTCTTAATTCCTTAAGCTTCAGCCATAACAAACGTCAGCTGTTTGATAAACAGTCCACCCAGCCAGCAGTCAGACCCAACCCCCTCACTGTTAGGGGTTCTTCTCTGCCTGGCTGCTTCCCTATCAGAGACAGCTGGTCTTGTCACCATGGGAAGAGTTCAGGGAAGGGCCTTACCCTCTCTGAATCATCTAAGGAGGTTTGTCCTGGGTTTCCCCCGAGATTCCAAGAGTGACTGGTGTCATCCTCCCCACATCCAGCTTCATGTATCAAACCCATATGAGCCCCCTGAGCCCCCCTTTACCTTTTGCCCACCCCGTACTTCCACCCCACAATGAGGTCAACAGAATGAAAGCTGTTCCTACATGGTGGTCCATCTACCTGGGTGATTAGTGTGAAATTTAATTGTGGTAAGGCCCTAGGGTTTGGGGGATGTTAAACTCACTTGCCATGTTAGCTAGCTACATGTGGTGTTCTTAATACATGCCCCAGCTTTCCTCTGCCGTCACTGTTGTCCCGAGCAGAGTGGTCCAGATGGCTGAGTGAGTCCACCTCATGACTCATCCAGCCCCCAGGTGCTCCGAGGGCAGCACTTCCTGTTTGAGGATGCTTTGCTTGCCACCCTCCCAGCTACCCTTGGGCTGATGAGTCATCCATTCACATGGGGGACAGACAGAGAAGGGAGGGCAGGCTCCCCAAGCCAGGTGGTCCCGTGTTAACATCCAAGCTCCAGACTTTGAGTCAACTCAAAAGATCCTAGAGCCATAAACTCTGCCCTGATGCATACTTCTTCTCAGATAGGGGCCCTAGAAATAACAGGCCAGTAGTTTTTGCTCAAACCCATCATGAAATGAAACATGGAATTTTTGAGCTAAGTGGTCTTTAAAAGTAAGGGAATTAACATTTACAGAATCCCGTTATGCACTGGACACTTTCTTTAACTCTTTTTAAAACCATTACTTACTATTGTGTGCTTGTGATGTGAGCACAGGCATGCATTCACACGGCACACACACACACACACACACACACACACACACACACACGCGCGCGTGCGCGTGTGCATGCACCCATGTGGCAGTTAGATGCCTTGTGGGCTTAAGGGATCAACCTTGGGTTGTAAGGCTAATGTGGCAGCCACTTTTACCTGCAGAAGCATCTCATTGGCCCCTTAAACTCTTTAGCCATAGATATACTTACTTTACATGGTGACTTAGTACATAAGTTGTGTAAAGTGTCCTTGAAATCATCATCTTACAGAGTAACACCCATCTGTCTCTGTGCTGTCTTCTCTCCTGCATCTCTCTAGTTCATTTATTATTTTAGTGACGGTCCTAAGTCACAGAGTTTATGTCATAACTGGTTATCAGACCCTTAGATCCCTTAGGCCCCATTTGTTTGGCTGTGCTCAGAGAAGAAAAAATAGCTGGTGTAGGGCACCATTAGGGGTGGCTATGGCCTGGTTCTGAAGCCAGATTGTCCCCGGATGCTACAGACTGCACTGGAACTACATTCTCATCAGCAGGAGGCCCTGTTCCCACCGATGGCTACTCTGTCATCTTGAGTGGGATGATGTTCGAATAGGCTGAGGAAACTCCTTGCCTTGGACAAAATGGAGCTTACCCAAGGAGGAAAATGCCTCTCTAATATTTTGGGAATGAATTCGGTCACTGCATTGCTTCCACTGGAATTGAAAGTCATGTTGGTGCGAATTAAAAGCAAAATTCTTGTTTGCCACACCTCTCTGTACACTTACTGGGTCTTAACAGAGTCTCAGGAAAGCAATACATTTTCATTTACCAAGGTCTGAGTCACCTCATCTCCTTCTCCTTTCCCAGTTCAGAAACAGCCTGATTAGCTTATGGGTGGGAGGGGGTTGGGGAGCACTGCTTCTGGATCAGGACTTCCTAAAGCCTCTCACAAGGAACCCCCAAGAAATTGTTAATGGTCTTTAAACCACAGCTTCCATGTCACAGCCAAGTGCCATAGAGGAGAGGTCCCTAGCCATGTTTCATGACAGCAGTGTGAGGCTGCAGAGCAGAGGAAGGGTTGAAATTGTGGCTAAAAGCAGAATTTTAGTAAAATAAGCTAGTACCAACTGTCTCAAGGTGAAGAGAATGCTAGGCCAGGAGTGGGAGGGAAGCAGCAGGATCAGAAAACAAGTTGATCAGCAGCCGGGATGAAGAGATAGGATGAGAATCGGCTGGGGATGTGGTTCAAGATCAAAGCCACAAACTAGGAGAGAGCATGGGATGGACCAGTGACTAAAGATCCAGCAATGGTGTCAAAGTAGGTGTGTGGTTACAGGATCAAATAGATGTGCTCTCCCCCTACAGTGCCTGGGAAACTATGTTGCTCATGGAACTAAGAGCGGGGGGGGGGGGGGGTGTGTGGATAGTCCACCACAGGCCATCTCTTTGGCCCCCTCCACTGTTCTACATACTGTCCCCGCCCCATATTGCTGTTCAAATAAGCCATGAACATTCTCCATCAAGGTCCTTGCAGCTGTCCTGCCCTCTACTGTTTTTATTCCACATCCTCAGCTCATTGATAACAACTCCTGTTATCAACGACAAAACTCCAAATTCACTGTCTCTATGAAGCCTTCTCTGGCCACCATGTTTAAAATTATAGCTCCTCTCTCTCACCAATGGGACCTGTTCACACTTACTATCTTGAAGCACCCTATACAGTTTAGTTTTTCATCTTGTCACCCTGTTATCCCCATTAAAATCTAACGTCCTTAAAAGTGAGTAGAATTGAGGATTGACAGAATCTCAGTACTTAAAGTCATTCCTAGAATATAATAAGTGCTCAAGAAAAAAAACCACACCATCTGAAATATACACTATCTTAGTGATAACGCCATGAGATGTTTGTGCTTGCTGAGAGTGGACTGTGATATCAAGGAGGCCCTCCCTCATCTCTGACTCAAGCATGTTTGTGTCAAGTGTCCTCCAAATCCTGCCATGGGTCAGGCTACCCACTGCCTCTGTAACCAGGACAGGGGAAAATAGCAAACACCTAGGGATATTAAAAACACTGTGTCCTTGAGAACAGCTAGAAGGCAAACGATTCCCAACAGACAGTGCCATTGTTTATCCTACAATATAAAAACACCTGTGGTTGTAATAAGAAGTCAGAGGCTCACTGATGGAGAGAGTCTCAGGCGGGAACTCCAGCTGAATGATTCCTGCCCATTCCAGTTCTTGTGGAGGTTGTAAGCCAGATTTGATGATGTTACCTGTTTGCTCTCACTCTCAATCACGTTATTCAGTTGTCCCCTGCTGGATGTTAAAAGAATCTGCTTTGATGATATTTTGTTACCTATGTGCTACTCACTATCTGTTCTTTTACTTTTGTTTGCTACAAGCTTAATCAACTCCCTCATTTGAAACAGAGTATGGCTACTGCATTCTTCAGATCGTACAGAACAAGGCTGAACTCTGTCTTATGTCTTCCCACACGCCAACCTCAGATTCCCCAGAAGGCACACTTGCATGTGTCTGCTCTCCATAGCCTCTGGGGATGACCTCACTGTCCACACCGAATGCTCTTTCAATTTCTCTACCTGTTAAATTCCTCCTGATCCTCAAAGCCTGGTGTCTAGCATATCCTCCATGGTGTCTTCTCTGATGCTTTTTGATTGTCCTTTTCTCTTAAACTTCTTTCTCTAGCTTGACACAGTAGGAGAGTGGCCTGGTTTGACTTCTATATCCCAATCATATTAGAGAGGCCATTAGTTCATTTGCTTCTCTGAAAGTTTCTAACACGGACAAGGAAATTTATGTTCTAGATACAGCCAGAACTACTTCCCAGACCTCACAGGTTATGAATCGAAACAGCACACACCACAGAGTGGAGTGGTTAAGCGACATAATGTTGTTGGCATGGGACATCTCTGGGTTTAAGTCTTGGCTCTGTCCCCTTCAAGATGCCACTGAACTCCAGATCAGCATCCTTACCTAGAAAAAAAAATGTCTCTTCTAACCCATTATTCCTAAATCCTCGGACTCATACTCATCCTTTCCAGTCCCCTTTAGAACCTAGGGGCTCACAGTATGCTCAGGAGTTTCATGGCAAACTGCCCAAAAGGAGAAAAACTTCCTGAAAACACGGGTATGTTCAGGCAGGAGTGTAGGCTGGTTCCTGAAGGGACACTCAGTGTGGGCATTCAGTTTCTAGCCCAGCTATTTGGCTCAGCTCCGTGTCCTGGAAGACGTCTTTGGACAGGAGGCTGAGTTGCAGCACTCTGAACATTTCCAACTTACTGACAGATTTCTTTCTAGATCTCAGAGAGAGCAAATTCTCAAGGGTCTAGGGCCAAGGAGGGTGGAGGGCGAACTAAACCAACTTGAGAGGAGCTCTCTCTTCACATGCCCGGGGGATGCTGCCTGCTCTGTGGACTTGATGCCTCATTAGCTTAACCCACAATTTCCTCTTTGATGCCAGACTGTGTAATCATGGGGGCTAGTGGGGCAAACTGATTTCCTTCATTTTCTTTACTGAGTGATTTTCTAAGTTGGCGCCTGGGATAAAAGCATGGAGGCCACCCAGGCCTCCTCAGGCCTCCGGGTATGGCTCCTGAAGTGGGCTCCCTTGGGAAGAGCTGTCTTTCTCTCTCACTCAGTTAGCTCTTACCAGGCCTTCAGACCCACGCTCAGAACATGAGTGAGGTAGAGGATGGACCTTTGCATACCCCGGGAAACTGAGGAGCTCCTTTCGCTGGACCATGTAGATCATGAAAAGGGCATGATCAGATGCCTGAACTCAGGACCCACTGAGTGGGGACTTCCACAGTGGTATGCAGGCCAGCAATACCTCAGAGATGGCATGAAGTCTTATATTTTTAATTTTAATTGTTTTTATTTTCTACGTGCATCTATATCCCCCTTCATTATTATTATTATTATTATTATTATTATTATTATTATTATTATTATTTTCTTTTTGAAATAGGGTCTATCATTGGCTGGCGCTGATGTTAGGTTATACTGGCTAGCCAGGGAGACCCAGGGATCCATCTATCTCCATGACCACAGAACTGGAATCTCAAGCTGGCCTTTTATTCTTTCCAAATGTTGATTCTGAGGATGGAAGTCACATTCTCATGCTTGTATAGCAGGCACTTTACTGACTGAGCTATCTCCCCAGGCCTTTAATTTTATGTTTTTTAACTATGATGATTAAACTTACTTAGCATTGAGGCATATTAAAGAACATACTCTGCGCTATCAGCATGTTTACATTACTGTATGGCCGTCACACCTGTTTATCTCCAGAAATTTCTTATTCTCCCAAACTGGGGCTCTGTAGCCAGCGACTCTCCCCCTGTCTTTAGTAAACCACTAGTGTATTGTTTTTAAAACGCAGATCTGTGGTTCAGAGAGGCAAAGCATGTTGTTCAAGACCTCACAGCTGGAACATGCTGCAAGGGACTGTGAGGCGGGGTCTCTCAGGTGAGTATTCTTTCTAGTCTGGATGCCTCTGCTATCATACGGAATCAGCTTCCCACTTCTGCCCCTACTTTCTGCTTCCTACATTCTAGAATAACGCCAGAGACACTCAGCAATCATGAAACAAATTGCACAAGAGATTTTTGCTGTCCTGCCCCAGTGATGGGACTGGAGCCCCAACCACACCCTCTATCTTCTGAAAAACATTCACTGGGTGCCTTGTGGGTGTCTGTCATGCTGGAACCTCCATGCTGCTCCCAGTCTGCTGACCCCTCCAGGAGGAGGGACCTGAAGGCTATCTCTGCCTGATGGTCTTGAGGAGGAAGACTTGTGTCACCCAGTCAATTTTGTAATTTATTTCAAACATTAAGCAATGACATAAAATGTTGCTGACATTAACTTTCAGGGACAGAAATTGGCTTTAATGGACCCTATAAAAAGTTATTACTGATGACAATTGCACACAGCAGCCCTGTGACCTTAGCGGAAGCTCCCACTGCTGTCAATAGTGTTGACCATTACTATTGACTAATGCAAGGTCTGTGTGGAAAAAGAGTGCACGTTTCTGAGGCTGGAGGTCACGGGGGTTTGCGGTTTGCCTTTTACATTTATCAGGAGGTCCCCTTGAGAACTTGGATGCACACTGCCGCTGTTCTCAAAGGAGAGACCACAGACTCTTGTGACTCAGATGGATGCAAGCAAGGAACCAGAGAGACCCACGTTCCAATCAAAGCTTTTCCGACATCCTGATAGGTGCCATCGTGTTAGTCGAATTTTGTCTGTGGGGTGTTTGCTTTCCCATAGGGCAGATGGGAATGCCCTCGTGATGCTGTGAGGTTTGAGGCTATCACGTGTGCACTGGGACATTGACAGGTGCTGATTTCCCTTATTCCTGAGCAGTGGCCTCACTGTGATGGGGTAAAGAGCTAACACATCCAATATAGCCAACCCTCGTCCTCTGATGGGATCCAAGCTCGCCTCAGAGAAAATGGAGCAAGATCCAGGTCAGAGGATGGGATGGTGGGAGGTTAGATGGGAAGGGCAAGAAGAGAGGAGAGCCTGGCAAGAACAGACTCTCCTGACAGGGCCTGTCCTCAATTCAGCCAGGCAGACAGCACTGTGCTCTTTATCTCCCTGTGCCTCAGTTTCCTCAGCTAAGCAACAGTACTACAAACCTAACCAGTGAATAAATAACAAGCCACTCTGATGACCACTATCGTTATTCAGACTGGAGTATAAAACAGCCATGACTGCAATGGAGGTGGGGCTCCAGAGTATGGAAACCTACAGGGTGTGTGCTTTGGAGTCCAGGCTTAAAAGGGGGTGTAGAAATCAGGGTCCTCTGTTGGACTCCCTTCCCCCTCCTTTCCTGACCATTTCCTCTGGGCATAGCTGCCTTAGAGCTCTGAGTGGAGCTCTAAGGTCCAAGTGGGGATGGGAAGCATGGGGAGGGCACCATGCCAGGGAAACAGCAACCAACGCCCTGGCCCCACAATCTGCAGGCTCACCGCAGGTGTCATTATCCCCACAACAGAGGCTTGATTCAGCTGTAATTCAGCTCTCAGGGATATACAATAACTCGGGCAGCATCCGTCTTACTCTGTCATGACTTTACAGAAAGTGATCCTTTATCACTGTAGCAAGAAGCCTTCAAAAGAACAGGAATAAATAAGGCTAACAGAGTTAAGAGATTTTAGATTGGCGAACGGGCCCGAGTTCTAATTCCATCTAGCATGAGAAGCAGGCGGATTTCCTGGTCTCTGTGGCTACCGTTCCTTGTGCAATGATTGTGATAAAATCGACTTAAAAGAGTTGAAGAGGCAATAAATGAGCTCCCGTGGCTGAAGCGCTCAGTCGCGCCTGGGCATTGATAATCAGGAGACGTGATTAACTCTCTGCATCCCTATTGCTTTCATCCCATGCACCTTCATCTTCAGCACGCCAACATCAGACAGCCAGAATCCCAGATCTACAAAGCTTGGACGTCACTCAGCTCAGCATTACAAAAGCAGCTATCAGAACACTGACTGCCCCCTCCCAGATGAGCTGAGGAGAAAGGGTTCCCAGGGCAGAGACTATGAAGGGTGCTATCTACAAATGCTGGTAATTTACCCACCAGCATGCATGTTAATATTTTAAAGGCTCTGAGAAGTCCTCCACGAGAGAAACTGGTTTAAGCTTGCTTAATGTTTCCTCACCACGAGATCACAGAAACACTTTCCCTCTCCTAATTTAAGAGCTCAGAAAATAAGAAATGCTGACTTCATTCAAACTAGAAATGAGGAAAGCGAGGGGCAGAAAGAGGACACAACACAACCAAAGCCATACTCCAGACCAGTGATGGGCTAGATACCTCCTGTCCCCCCAACAAGACCTCATTTTTCTGTGTGAACCTGCCATTTAAGCTTGTGTTGTGGTTCCGTGCACAGTGGGTTAGGGGGAGACAGGGCTGTTAGTCAGCCTGAGTCTTAGCAGGGGATAAAAGCGTACAAGTTGTCCACCGTGGAAGGGAAGATCCACAGGGGATGAGGTCACTGGACCCTCCCTGGAGTTGAGGGGGAGGGCGATGCTCCCTCTCTGGGACCCCTACAAAGAACTCCTCTGGCCCTATGGCAGAAGAGACATCTGGAATCCTCCTGCAGCTGCCTCTTTAAGGGGATGAAATCCTCTACCTGGTTCTGACTCCCCTGGTCAGCTGTCTGATCTCTAATCTGGGCTTTGATCTTCTGCAGCTCAGCTAGAGCTGTCATGTTAAAGGGGCTAAGCCCTTGTCCTGACCCAGTTGCTGGCTGGGAATCCAGATTCTTGCTTTTAGATCTGGCAGCCAGTAGGGGGCACTGGCATCTGGCTGGCTCTGCTCAAGCTGACTTTTTTTTTTTTTTTAAACAACATCCTATGTTGCACCAATGGTTATTGGAAGAAAGACCCCAGCTTCCTGGCCTAGCTTCTCAGAAACAAACATCTCCACAGGTGGGGCTGTTCTAGGCTCTGCCAGTCTCTGAGGCCCCAGTGGGCCCCTCCACACTGCTGTCCTGGTAGGGCAGCCACACTTTGGTTTTGTGGCACACATTTCCTGACCCCAAGCGTTTGGATTCCTGGACACTTGACACATACAATCATATAAACTTATTTTTCCTAACTGGAACTTTGGAGCCTTTGACCTCCATTTCCCTTACACTTCTCCCATTTGACAGTGTTGGTCTGTAAACCTTTTGAGCAACATAAGACAGTGGAGTATGGCAGGAGATTGCCTAGACTGCAGAGAAAATGGATGCTAGAAAGTCTAGGAGATGCTAGAAAGAGCTGGGTGCTCAGACTCCACAAGGAACCGGCTGTGCAGCGGCTGGGCTCCCGACACCCACAGCCCTTACCTTGCAAGCAATAACCCAGCACTTTAGTCCTGCCCTAGTCCGGACTGAAAGTGCAGTGACCCCTCTCTGACATGTCACCAATGGAGGGGGGGGGGAATTTCATGTGACACTGCAAGAGGCTCTGACTTTCGCCCACTGAGGGCAAAGCAATTTTTCACTGGCTTCACCAGAGCCCAGGCGATACAGCAGGAAATCAATATTATAATTAGAACCATGGCCTGGTAACCCGGGGTGACCGACAGGCCAGGTGAGCCACTCACCGGTCTCTGTGTTCTCATGCTCCGTGTCAGTGAGCGTGAGGTTGGAGTTGGCCCGGCTGGACAGGCAGGAGCTGCGCCCTGACCGCGTGCTCCGGCCCCACAGGCGCACTGGGTGCTCAGGGGACAGCACAGTGTCTGCTTCCAGGTCCGCCTCAGAGCTGGCCCCCATGGAATAGCCACAGTGTGGGAGGCCAATGTCTGTCCGGTAGAGGGTCCCATGAGGGGGCGTCATCTCCCCAAGCCCCAGCTCACGCAGGGTGAAATTAGTGCCTGAGAGGAGACAAGATAATCATGGTGAGGATGCGGGTGGGGCCGGTTTTCCCAACCAGAAGCCCCTCACGGATGGATTCACCGCTCACTTTACCTTCACGGTGATGGCTCCGGCCACCTCCTCTGCCTGCAGGGCTCTTTCTGCCTGTCCTTCCCCAGCCCAGGGCTGTGCATCAAAGCTGACTCAGGCTGCCCTCCTCTGTGACAACCTCCCCCATCACCTGCTTACACTTAGGTGCAGTTCACTGTCGCCCTCCCCCAGTTCCCTCTTGAAGATGCTCTTCCCAGAGTTTGAGATGGCAGAGCTGTCCGCCACTTCTGCTGAAGGTGGCTTCCACACAGGCTGAGGCTCTGTCTTGTTTATCTCCCAATTTCTACGCCTCCAGCTGAATCCAGTCGTGTAGAGGCTCTCAGTTTAAGATGTCTGTTCAACTGCACTGAAGGTTTCTGGTTTCCTCTCTCAGATGGGACTTGTCAACAAGTCCAGAACAGGACAGAAACTTCTTGGATGAGCCCTACCTACATTGTTTCCCTAGAACCAGGAGTTCTTTTCTGGCCAGGCCAGGGGAGCCTGGAATGGGAGATGGTTCAGAAGCTGACTCAGCCATGACCTGACATATCTGATGTTAAAGTCGTGAAAGCTTCCCATATTAGTGGGTAAATGATGTGTTCAGGATCTGAGCCCCCTCGTGCCTCCCATACGCTGACCTGGTTAGTCTAGCCACTTCTCTTCCACCCCCTCCCATTATCTCCTCCAGACCCAGCTGCCAGACAAACGGTTTCATGTCAGCAGGCCCTGTACCTCAGGGACCTCTGGGCTTGCTCAGTGGCCAGGCAAATGTTCCGATTGGCTGGGGTGTGGGCCAGACCAGATGTTAGATACTTTGAATCTCACCCCTGTGCGCCATACTCTACTTTGCTCTCCTATTTTTCTCTCCTTCTAAGAAAAAAACAAAGAAAAAAAAAAAAACGTTGTAGCCCCAGTCCCCCATCTCCTCTGCAGGTTTCTGGCTGCTGTGCACGCTCCAGCCCTGCCTCCATCCCCTCCCAGCTCACACCATGCACTTTACTAGGTTAATCCTCTCAAGAGAGGCCACTCACGTTACAAAGAATGACTGCTATGCTAAGTGAAAACCCAAATTTATTTGCCATAAACAGCCTGAGCCATACTGGTCTCCATATGGCTTGTCCTCCATTCCCTTTGAAGCAGACAGAATTGGCATCAATACCAGTGAGCTGAGGTGTCCTGAGAGAAAAGGAATGCAAGGTAAGGGCCAACTCCCGGAGTTCAGGGAGCCTGGTGAGACCACTGGTGAGGTGGGAGATTTATTTCTCCATGTGTTCTGTTTTACGACCTTCAACTTCTTTCCCGAGCAGCCTAGAACATGGCTTTCCATCCCACCTCCCTCGGCACCTAACTATGATCTTAGACTTGGGGTCGCCTGAGCTTCCTTCAGTTGTGGGGCAGAACCTGTGCCTTCAAAGGGTCTTTAAAGATCCCAGATGACAGTTTGCAAACTGTGCCACACATGCTTGTGCATGCTCGCTTGCTTTTCACAGGGACCACAGGGGCTTCTTCCCTGAGCCCTGTATGCTAGGCTTGCATCTGAGCCGCTGGCTCACTGAGTTCTGTCAAGCACAGGGTGGGCAGAGTTAGAGGAAAGCTTAGAGGTGTTTTGTCTCTTCCCTTCCCCAAGGCTCAGAGGTGACAGTGAGTAGTGGGTAGCATTTATAAAGCATCGGTTACATGCCAGGCTCGAGTGGCGAGGGTATTGTTTACAGTCCTTGCAAATCCTCACGAGCACCCTACCATTAGGTGCCATTATCCCTCTGCACAGGTGAGGATGCCGAGGGCTGTAACAGCGGCAGAGCCAGAACTCAAATCCAGATCTGTCCGATGCCAGAGCTTGAGCTCTTAATCACAAACCTGGGAAGAGCTGTACAGCCGTCATTTCTCAAGCCTGGGATGCAGCCTTGCTAGTGGGGAAGCTTCCCTGTGGATCCAGGCCTGGGGGAGGGAGCAGAAACGAGGCCGGAGGTGTGTGTGTATGTGTGGGAGGGGGAGGGGTGTGTGCACACAAGCGCTAATGTCTGCATGCCCCTCTTACTTGGTTGATCTTGCATATATGATTCAATACTGGGCTGTTGTGAGGATTAAACAGCATTGCTAAAACATATCTACACTGCATTGCTTGCTGCGTGGCTGATGCTGTCTGTGGAGGGGAGTGGCACACAGCAGAATCCCAGTGGACTTCTCCCATTGTAAAGGAACACGGTCACCTTCCAGGCCTCACGGGCACCTTGGAGGTACCTCAGCAGGAGGCCATCATCCCTGCAGGATACAGCAACAGTTCAGATGGGCTGGGCCATGGACGGTGGTGTGTGGAGAGGTGGTGGAGAAGGATACAAAAAAAAAAATGTAGGAAGACAAAGAGGAAACTGAGGAAGGTCTCCTGGTGCCAGGCTGAGGAGCCTGGAGTAGTACATAGAATCATTCTCACGCTTCGCTGTGGCTTGTGGAAGAGAATGGCTTGAATGGAGCTCTGGGAGTGGATGGTCATTGAGGACAGCCTACTAGGCATATAAAATGTAAAAATGTGCAGGACCGGGAAGTGGCAGAGGGAAAGGAGAAAAGGAGCTGGCTGAATGGTTTTCTGGGGCAGGATGGCTACACTTTGGTGAGGACTAAGTGGGAGGAGCCAGGGAAGGAGGGTCTGACACCAAGGTTATCTTCCAAATCACTAGGTGTTAGTCTAACCTTCAGAGCAGCCTTCTCTCAAGGTCACGCACAAGGACACAGGAAGGTGCTAAGATATGCTTGATGAGCGAATAAATCCCTAAAGCAAATCATGCTTACAACTTAAAGGTGGCATCCCACTGAGGCCTCCCTCAGCAGTCACAGTATTAGGATGACTGCTCATGGCCATCTAACCCAAGAGGACAATGTTTAGCAAGAAAGTGTGACTCTGGACTAATCCTGGAGGCCAGCCTCCAAACTAGGCAGCTAGGCCAGAACACATCTGTCCTAGCAATGAACTATATAGGTCAGGCTCTCAATAGACCCTGGGGCCAAATCGGCAGGAATTTGCATTTTTTTTTCTGGGGTTACCTCCCTGTCCAGCTCACCTGCGTTTTCACCGAGGCACATCTGTGCCTACACTGATGCTCAGCCCACCCTGTGGTGTGTACTCACCCGTGTGGCAGAACTCCTCTGTCTCCTGTGGTACCATGTCCTTGACGCGGCTGCCGTAGGCTAGCCGAGCCTCTTGGTCATAGGCCTTCAGGGTCTCACTGGAGCTGTAGGACTTCTGTGGGGCCTTGCCCTCCTCGCTGTCCGCCGAAGAGCTGGTGTAGCGGTGCTCGGCATCGCGGCGCCGGGTCAGCGAGCGATAGGGCTTCCTCTCCTTCACATCCATGGCCACTGGCTCACGCTCTTCCACATCCACAAACTGGGCCCTTGCTGCGCTCAAGGCAGAGTGGTCTGCAATGGAGAAAACAAAAGGAAGACTGAGCCCCAGATCTGGACAGGGGAGGCAATGCCAGGGTTTAGCCTGGACCCAATGTTCTTGTGAAGCAAAGTGAGTCAGGAAGCAGCTTCTGAGGTGTGGGCAGGCTCCAGCATTCACAGTCAGGGTACACGGTGCCTCTGTCACTGGGTCTACCTGAGGATGCCCCATGCCCTCCTCTAGAACAACAAAGACCAAAGGGTGCTGGTACCTAGTGACAGCTGGAGGCAGGAGATGACTCCCTGTTATTTCTATCATATCTCAGCTGAGAGAGGCCTAACCCTGAACTTAGGGGCTCCATAAGAAGCTGAGAAATGACTGACTATTCCCAGGCCAGGAAGTAAAAATATTTCTTCAGTTATCACACTGGATCACTGTAGGTCTTCAGACAGTGTTACTTTCTCCACACTGATTTACATAGGGGCTGGCTTTACATTCCCACCAGCAGTATATCAAGGTGTCCTCCCCTTCACATCCTCACCAGCATTTGTTGTTATGTTTTCTTGGTGGCTGGCCATCCTGAGTACACATTAACACTACCCTGAGTTCGATCTCGCCTAGGTCCACACTGACAGCCTGAGAGTTTGTAGCTTAACGGCATCTGCAGTCTCCCTTCTGAGTCTTTTTTGGCTCTGGGGCACATACACAACCTTTCCCCACCCCTGAAAGGGCCAGGCCTTCAGTCTAGGAGGAAAGCAGTCAACAAATGAGATGACTCGTTTTTCTTGAGGTCTCCAACTTCTTCGGTTCTGGCTTCCCTTTGTTCCATTTGTCAGAGCAACAAGAGCGTAGAAAACATTCACTTCTTTGCTGTTTTGCTAGAGAAAAGGCTGAATAGGAGCTCTCTGATAAGTGGAATGCACCTGGGGTCTCACTGCCTGGCTGGACTCTGCCAGCAAGGGTGATGCTGGGTGCTGCCCCCGATGCAGTTGGTAGGTGATGGTTAGGGGACGCCTTCCGAAGTTTTAAGACAAGCTGGGGATTTTAATTTTGAAATAAAATGTGTAATTTTCAAATATAATCTTTTAAATTTCAATTTCAAAATGTGTTGCAGGCAAACAGAACCCAGTGGTAGGCCAGATTTGGTCTGATGACGAGCAAGTCTGCCCGTGGCCAATGGCATCTGCATCGTCCCTTCCGCTTTCCCCTCAGAAGCCTTCAAAGGCTCTCTCCAGGGTAGCTCTTAGCTCAGCTCCAGTGCAAGATTCTGGCCACTTTCTTCACGATCCTCTAGATGCACTCAGGTCAACCCTGTGCCCTAAGCCAGACACCACAACCAAGGAGATGCTTTGCATTTGGCACTCCCTATCTCTGGATGTATTCTGGATCCTGAGTGTTTACTATAGATTTTTCCTGCATTGTTCAAAACACGTATGACTTTGGTCCCTCTAGTAATGCCAATTTTGCTACTACTGGCTAGAGACCAAAGTTGTACCTAGTTGCAGTTAAATGGAATGGATTTCTGGGGGTCTTAATTCTCAAAGTGTCCCTGATAATTTGAGGAGGACACACAAGAATCAATTATATCGCTAAGGGCCAAGACAAGGCTCCAAATTCTGCTGTCTTTTAAAAATATTTGTCTATTTTTTTAATTTTCTGTGTATGAACGTTTTGCCCGCAGGTGTATATGTGTACCACATGCATGTCTGGTGCCTGCAGAAGCCAGGAGATGGCTTTGGATCCACACATGGGGATTCCAGAGGTCTGCTCTGCCATCTCTCTAGCTGCTGGCTTGGTGCTCTGCCTCCCAATACTGGCTGTCAAGACCGTGTTCTAGGGGTCTGAGAAGTAATCAACCAGGAAGACCAGAGATCCTTCAAACCTTCTATTCCAGGGTGTTTAAAATTCCTTGACTGTAATTCTTAGTTTTAAAACCATCTTGTAATGCATCCCATATATACATTGGTAAGTGAGTGTATTTATGGAGTATGTTACTGGAAGCAGAAAATGTACAGAAGTTACTGTATGACAACTAATGCTTGCTTATAGTTTCCATGTTAATCTAATAGGTTTTTTTTTAAAGATTTTTTTTTTAATCTCAAGTGTGTTCTTGTGTGTGTGTGTGTGTGTGTGTACTTGTGGAGGTCAGAAGAGGGCGTCTGATTTCCCCAGTGCTGGAGTTATGTGGTTGCAAGCTACACGACACGGATTCTCTGAAAGAGGAACAAGTCCTTTTAACTGCTGCGCAATCTCTCCTGCCTCTCAATCTTTTTAATTTTTAAAGAAAGGCCGATTATAACTCTTTAAATTGATATTATGACCCAATAATGGCTTTTGACCCCCAGCACTGTTCTGGTTTAATTTGGGTGAGGATTTATAGCAACTACTGCATCTGTCCCTTGTGGCTTTTCCAGCCCTAGAGTGATAGAAATGCAGCTGTATGAGTAAGCACACAATAAAGGTTAGCCATCATGAACACACATCACTGACACGGCTCGTAATCACACCAAATTAGCACCAACAGTAGCAAATATATTTGTTGCAGAAGCCAATATCAACTAGGTGCTTACTTTAACCGCTATCGTAAGTGACGGCATGTCAGATCCCCTTGCCAATCCTGCCACGTGAGTCATAGAACTATCTGAAAATTTCAGTTGAGGAGGGTGACTCTCCTGCCCAAGTTCAGACAGCTCCCCTAGAGCCCGAGAACTGAATTATTATTATGGCACAGAGAACTGAATTTGGCACATGGTTGCTTGGATGGTTTGATGGACGGTTTTGACTTCCCGAGCTGTGCCAGTTGAATTTCCAAAGCCACCGTCTGCTTGTGCCCTCTTTGCGTCCCTGCCTAGCTGCTAGGACCAATTCTAGCTTATTGACCAAATGAACTTCTAGACTGCGCATCTCATTGCATCCCAAGAAACACATTCACTTCCTTGTGCACGGTGCATTCTCCTCACCCTGTTGGACACGTTGTCTTTGCCAGGACACACAGATAAGTGGACACTGGTTTTGAGTCTCCTTCTCCCCTTGAAAGCAGGCCTGGTTTCATGGTCTTCACAGGTGCTCGCTGAGTGAATAAGTGAGCAGGGAACAGTCTGGCACTTATTCCGCTCCTTCTGACCCTAACAAGCCTTTGGTAGTTCAACTTAGTTGAATGTGTAACAACTAAACTACTTGAATATAAGAACTAAAATAGACGTGCTTCTTAAGCGTGCCCTTTAAATGCAGTAGTCAGCCTGTGTAGAAAGCATGTGTCCCCATATCGACTAGCTGGGTGAGGTGACTTTAGACAAATTACTTAACCTGTCTATGTTTCAGTTCCCTTATCCACAAAGCTCCTTTTGGCTCTTCTGGGAATTAAATGTATCAATATATGCCTCCGGCACATAATTAATGCTCAATATTTATATTAACTATTAATGTCAGAACCCAGTTTTAAAAGGCGTAATTGAGAAGGCGTCAACTAGATGTCAGTTACCATTGAAAGAGGGACACCTCACAAAGCACAGGCCACTAAGGCTGTGGGCGATAAGAACGTGGCTACCAACTCAGACATCCCCAGGCAGGGAGAGCCTGCCTTTCCCCCTTAACATAGCACAATTCAGTAAATATTTACTTTTCTGAACAGATAAGGGGTCAGAGAGAGTTCACACTTAAATTGCCATTTAGCTGAAACCAGAAGGGGTTGGGCGAAAGAGGAATGAGATGTAGAACTCCCTGGAAGCAAGCAGTGACCTAGGGCTCTTGCCAGAAGGATGGGGCCTTTCTGGAGGGTGTTCACTCCCACCCAGGGCTCTCTGATCCACGCATGGGTGAGAAAACACGCTGCTTCAGGAGAAACACCTGGTATTTTCTTACCCATTGCTATGACTTGAATGTACTTTGCGTCCCCCCACCCCGACCCCCTCCTTCACACCATTGTTGTGTTGATGCTATTTGGGAAATAATTAGGTTCTGATGAGGTCCTAAGATTGGGGGCCTCCAGATTAGATTAGTGGGTTTATAAAGAGGGGGAAGAGAGACCCAAGTCAGTTCTGTTCCCACATTCTATTCTGCTGACGTCCTCCTCTGTCACAAACAGGAAGAGGCTCACACGATGCTCTCTCATATTACATTTCCCAAACTTCAGAACTGAGAAACAAGCAGCAGCCAGCCTGTGGCCTCTACAACAACTCAGAAGACTAAGGGACCAAGCGACCTCTCCACTGCCCAGAAAACTCAAAAGGAAAAAGTATTCCAGGCCTTTCTACACCTGCCCCTTTAACCCTCTTTCCAAGTCCTTTTACTGCCCCAGAACAACTCATTTCTCCAGTCTCTACCCACCACAGGCGTCACTATTTCAGTCCCCGTGCTGATCAGCTCTTTTGTCAGCCTGACACAAACTAAGGTAAACTAGGAAGAGGGAACCTTAATCGTGAAAACCTATCCATCAGATTAGTAGGTAGGCAAGCATTTTCTTTATTAATGATTGATGGGGGAAGGCCCAGCACACTTGAGGTGGTACAATTGCTCTACAGGTAATCCTAGTTTTTCTTTTCTTTCTTTTCTTTACCCTTCCTTCCTTCCTTCCTTCCTTCCTTCCTTCCTTCCTTCCTTCCTTCCTTCCTTCCTTCCTCCCTCCCTCCCTCCCTCCCTCCCTCCCTCCCTCCCTCCCTCCCTCCGAGACAGGGTTTCTCTGTGTAGCCTTGGCTGTTCTGGACTTGCTTTGGAGAACACGCTGGCCTTGAATTCACAGAGATTCTCCTGTCTCTGCCTCCCCGAGTGCTGGCATGACAGGTGTGCCCCACCATTCTCGGCAATCCCAGGTTTTAGAAGAAAGCAAACTGAGCAAACCGTGGGGAGCAAAGCAGTAAGAAACACCCTTCCAGGGTCCCTGGTTCAGTTCCTAAGCCCAGTTCTGTGCCTTGAGTTCCTGACATGAATCTCCTTCATGATGGATTATAAACTTGAGATAAAATAAACCCTTCCCTCCCCAAGTTGCTTTTGATCACAGTGTTTATCACAGCAGCCGAAGGTAAGCTAAGACAACCTCCATAGAGCTTCCAGGCATTACTCAACCCTGCTATGCCCTGTCCTGATGCTACTTGTTATGTTCGCCTGCAGAGGGGGCAGAGGGGATGAGCAGTTGGAGTGTGGCTGCTGGGAGGTCTACTGGTGTTTCCCTTGCTCCTTTTATTCTCTGTAGCTCTCTGTCCCCAGCAGTTTCCTCCAGGTGGACTTTCTACCTCAGGCACAGGATCCTTCCCCATGCAGTTCTAGGATGGACCCCTTCCCTGCTCTTTTGAGATCATGGGCATCTTCCCTTGGCTGCTTTCTGCGTCTGCCACACTTCTGTCTCTTAATTAATGTCAATATGGGGTGAATCTCTTTCCTGTAAGGATCTTGTCACATGATAGGGCTCCACCTCTAATTAGGTGCTTAACTGTCAGCCGTCAGCCTCATCATCATCATTCCTTTCATCATAACCATTCTTGCCATGTTCTCATTAAATTCTCCCAAGGAGACATGCACAAATCTCTATCTATGCCGGTAGGGCACCAATGATACACCCAAGAAGTAATGTCACTCAAATCTACCTTGGTTGACCAATGGGCTTAAGTGGGGTTACTGTCAGGAGTATGAACAACTCTCAAGTCTCCTAGCAACTGCTTGTATATCCTCAAAGAGGGGTAGAGACCGCTGTGGCTAGTGTGTTGCCTCCTGTGTCCTTGCTGTCCTCAACATAAATGGTTCCAGTCTTGTGAACGTCTCCTCCAGGTAATCATGGCATCTTTGATTTCAAGAAGCAGCAGCAATGTCATGCCCAGAGCACAGAGTGCTAGAACAATTTGCAATTAGCTGGCACGGGGTGAAGGGCTTGATTGGCACACGCTGTTCTCACTGTTTCCACCTCTGACTTGGTTCCATTTTATGGGAGAAGTAGAGGTTTAGAGAAGTTAAATAACCAGCTTAAAATGACAGGAGGGTCGTCAAGGGCTCCCCATGCCTTCTGTCAGAGCAGGATGAGCTGCGGCCGCCTCCTCGTTGTGTGACTCGTAAGGTCTCTCCAGCGGAGATCCTGCTTTGTTTGGGTGCTCTGACCACCACAAGGTGCTGTGCTGCTATAAGGGACTAGGAAATCATTATGATTAATGCCATTGCCCTCATCATCACCATCATTTTTTGTTTTTATTTCTAAGCAAGATATTCTCTAAGAATGCAACCCATGAACTAACTTAAACAGATAGAGATGTTGGCACTGTGGTGACAAATGAATACATACCTAAGGAATAAGGGTAGGCCGGCTCTAGGCCTCTGGCTAGATGAGGTGTCTGTAACTGTGGCTCCAGCTGAAGCTGGCAGTCAGGTAAAACACCAGTTCTTATGTGAGAACACTGATGTTGGCCACACCTCGAAACAAGCCAGGCCTTCGTGTGGGCTCAGCTGTTAGCCCCTTCTGGGCACGGCTCTTTGAGATTCTCCTCCGGCCACATCCTAAGCACCACAAAAGTGCACTGAGAACAGGAGCTTTCCATGAGAGCAACAGAGCAGTGCCCACACTGAGCTGGTGTCTCTGGAGATGATCAAGACCTTGCAATGGTATCTATCTGCCTGGCTAGAGTGCCAGCAGAGGGCCTATCAGTGACAAGGGCTTTGATAAGATAGCAGCTGCGGTTACTTAAATGTCTGGTAAGAGTCTGACAAGGGTGTCAGATGTGGTCTTTCAACACTGAGAGAAAGGGTGTGGGACCAAAGAACAAAAGAAATGGGTATGTATTGAGTACAGAGTGTAGCACAGTGTACCACATTGCTCATCAGGGAGACCAAGCTAAACAGCCCTAGTAGATGACTCAGTTTACACAATAGGTAAAGGACAAGGCTAGGACTTGCAGCCCCAAACTCTTTCTAACGCCAGCGTTTGGTATTTATTGTGTGTGGGTTTGTGATGTGTTAACGTGTGTGCTGCACCGCCTGCCTATAGAGGCCAAGGAGGGTACTGGATGTGGTGTTGGATCACTTTCCACCTCATTTCTTTGAGACAGGGTCTCTTACTGAGCCTGGAGGTAGGCTGGTGACCAGCAAGCTCCAGAAAGCCTCATAGTGTCGGGTTACAGGCTGCTGTACAGTCAAACTTTCCTTTTTTAAATAGAGCATGAGGGATTTGAATTCAAGTCCTTAGTTCATTTAAAGCAAGCGCCCTTACCACATTATGGCATTCTCACTTTGGTTTGCTATAGTTCTCTTTACAGTGATCATGCTAGTCTGTAAAGGACTGTAAGATTTGAATAGGTGTATAGATTCAGAATAGCATTTCAGATAGGGAAAGAAACAACAAAGAAATATGTCAGAGTTATAGTTCAGTGGCAGAGTTCTTGCTTAGCGTATGCAAGGCAGTGGGTCAAATCACCGGAACTGGAACATGAAGCTAAGAGAAGCTGTGTATGCAATCAGTTCATGTTGAACACTGTGGCACACACCTGCAATTCCAGCTTCTGGAAGGTGGAAGCAAGAAGATCAGGAGATCAAAGACAGCCAGCCTTGGCTACACAGTGAGTTTACAGCCTGGGCTACATAAGACCCTGCCGGAAACAAACAAAACAAGTAAACAAACAAACAAATGAACAAACAAAACTAAATGCTTCCTTGTGTCCTGGTTACTGTGTGCATATTATTCCCAGTTCCCATGGCAACTGGGCAAGCCATTCTCTTAATTTCTATTATCTCTTATTCTTGTTTTATCAATGAGATAACAAAAGCTTAAGGGGGCTAAAGTGAATTACTCTAAATTACATGGTTCTCTCACGTCTAGTTCTATATTTGAAACAGAATAAAATGTTTAAAAATCAAGAAAAACATCGAACACCTAGTATCATATGCCCCAGTCATTGGTTAAATAATTTCTAAGTCTCCTTTCTTATCTCAGTGCTGCTGGGGGCCCAAGCTAGCATCACAGGAGTCTCCCTCTGCCTCCCTTTGGCTATCTTCCCTCTTCACTGAGCTCCGAAGTCTTGTCTTGTCTTGATATCTTGAGGTATCAGAGGTCAAGACTGGTGTGGATTGCTTAGCTTAGTTTGGTAGAAAAACCTGGGCATGAGGCTTGTGCAGAAGGAACAGGCTCAGAAACAAAGCTTCCATGTCCGGGAAGAACCCCACATCTGGACCTTTCAATGGCTTCCAGTTGTATTTACAAGGAGACGAGGCATCTGTGAGGGAGACATCCACAGACAACAGGGCCTGGGCTGCAGTTACACCATCCCCCTGCCCCAGCCCACAGGGAAAGGGGCTGTTATCACCTGCTTACCCGAAACCAGCCCGGAAATTGACTGAATTCCTGCTGGGCTAAAATTTTATCAGTTTTGCTTAACATAAGCGGAGGGTGGTATTTTTAGTTCCGTGTGTGTCAGAAAGGCCCATAAACATTTCGGAGCTAACATGTGTTCTGCAGAATGAGAGTCCTGGGGAGTAGCTTGGCATGACTAAAAGCATAAATCTTATTTTCCTTCGCCTTTCAAAGTTTGCTCTTAGAATCCTTTGTTTTCAGCTGGGAAGGGGGAAGGCATGGTCTTTATCCTGATGCCAGATTCTGTGCTGGACTCTGCAAACCAAGGAGGAAGGCATCATCATCTCCATGTTACGGATTTGGGAAAGGCTTACAGCATCAAAGAAATACAAGTTCATGAGACGCCAGGAGCTCTGGCTTCCACATTTATGCTCACTGTTATGACCCCCAGAATACATTTCTCTAGCCCTGTCACTATAGATGACCCCTTATCTCAAGCAGGGGGGACACGGACATTAAGAGTGGTGCCTATGGAAAGGTGTTCGTGCATAGCCTCATTTAAGCTTTACACACTTTACAGATGAGATTCCGGGACTAGACAGGTTAAATACTTGCTTAGGGGACCACTTTAGGAAGGGAGTACAGGCAGGAGTCATTCCTCAGCTGTCCTATTGCAAGGCTCAAGCTTTTAATAAACCTGTACTGCATCCCACATGGTCATCCTTATTCAAATTTGTACCAATGATTGATCACTTCATTTTTTAAATAGCATTAGTCCTTCCGGTGGCCCAATTAGCCACCAGTCTGGTCTGGGCTAGGCAAAAGGATTTCACAGCAGTTTCTTGGTAGCCTGCACTGACCAGCACACTGGGCCAAGGAGAGGGCTTTCCTGGGAGTGAGCTGGATGGAGTGTGGCTCTGTGCCCAGCCTGGCTGCGGGGACATCTCTAATCGGTGGCTGGCAGGCAGGTGACAGATGGTGCCACTGTCTGCAGGAACCATCTTGTCTTCTGTTGGAGGCTTGTCAGAGGCCAGGTATCAAAGGGCAGAGACTTTGATCCTGAGCCAGAGGCTTCCTCCTTCAAAGGGCTAGGCACGCTTAGGACTTGGGGACACAACAGAACCTCAGTCAGCAGGAGGTTTTATGATGGCTGTGCTATTTACATTCCTGCTCTGTTGTCTTTTTTTTTTTTTTTTTTTTTGTTAATCCTACAACCACTGATCAGTCAGAGTGCCTTTCACATTACTGCCATCTGAGAGTTCAGACAGAAGGTAGCACTCACATTGGGTGCTTGACGTCCCTTGGTCCCATTTCTACTAAGTGACCATCACATGACCTTAGTTTTGGAGACTTGGTTATTTCTAGGGACAGCTCTGTCTGCCAGCTTTCAGTTCCTGTTATGAAGCCAAAATCTGCCTCCTTTCCTCTATAGGCCTCGGCTCTCTATTCCCCGGGATTCTAGGAAGTCTGTCTAGTGTCTTATTCCCCAGAATAATTTTTCCAGACTAAAGATAGGGCCAATCTGTGTCCTTGAGTTCTCTGCCAGAGGGAACATGTCTCTGATGATCTTCAAGCCCTTGCCTTCTTGGTAATTTGCCCCAGATTTGTCTGCTCTGGTATCCCATCCCTCTTCTAACCAGGCCCTTAGAAAATCCTGGGGTGCGACCTGAGGAACTGGATCAGTTTGTGTCTCTAAGGAGTCACAAAATAGTCAGAAAGTCAAGCCTACCTACCCTTGGTTCTACTTTAGAGGATGCAAAGGAACAACTGACACAGATGCCTAAGAGCAGAGGCAGAACATCAACTTCAGGCCTCTGCTGCCTGAACCAAGCCATTAGGCTGACTTTGCAGTTACCCAGTGACCAGAGAGGAAGATGCTCTCCATGGTCCCTTGGCTCTCCCATTGTGTGACCAGGAACCACTGGGGCCCTTATAGAGTGATGCTCTCTCTGATTGACGCGCTTCCTACTTAACTGTCCACTGCAGCCCTCTCTACCTTCCCCCAGGAAGCTGGGGCCATTGGCGTCTCAAAGCCAGATCCACCCTAGCCTCAGGGGTTCTTTATCTTCCAGGACTCTAGTTCATGAACACCACCTCGGGACATTGTCTGCCTCCTTCGAAGTTCAGCCCGATGACTAGTTCCTCTATTCTTTCTCCCAGGAAAGCCTTGCAAGAGTCAAAGCCGTCTGATTTGGATGCCAACTATGCACAAGGTTTCCAAAGTTTTCCGGTCGTGACATTCAGTGGGCCTGGTCTGCACTATGAAATATTCAGAGCAGAGTTGAGGTGCTGACTTAATTGAACATCCCCCACTGTGACTACTGTGACAAAGCCTTAGCCTGCAATTATCTGGGGCTCCAATCAGGCCTTCTCCTCAACAGATGGGAAGGAGGAGTCTGAGGGAAACTAGACTCAAGAAAGAGTCAAGCTTTATAGCCCAGGCTAGACTTGAATTTGCTGTTCCCCTGCCTCAGCCCTCTGTGTGCCTGGGTTACCAGCATGCTCTACCGTACTCAGTTTATCATGGAGGATTCTTCAGCCTGAAGGGATTGGGGCGGGACGCTCCTCACCTGTAGAAGGAACTGGTACCTCCTTCTTTCTGTCCTCTGTCACACTATGGACCCCAGTCCCAGGCAGCTATGAAATGATTTGGAGATACCCTTTCCCATCCTTTAGTCTCCAGGTCACAGACTGTTCTGCCAAAGCCACCTGAAGACCCCTGGTGACATGCTTGTCAGCAGCACTCAAGACACACCCTCCTTGTGTCCTGCTCAGGTGGCTACAGCCCTAGTCCCCACCAGCCTAGCCATTTCCTAATGTACCTTCCAAAGCCACTTTCTCTTTAGAACTTCTTTAGTGCCTACATGATTCCTGAGATTTGTATATAGGTAGCAATGGCTTGTGATCCCAAGAATCATGGGAAACTGAGGCTCAACTACATTCCAGAAGAGTGAAGGGCCGAGGTTGTCAGCTTCTCCTTGGGTCCTTCCATAGCCTAAGTCTTGTTCACTATACAAGAAGGTGGGCATAATATCTATGCCTGAGGACTTTCCTGGCCTTCCATAACACACACACACACACACACACACACACACACACACACACACACACACTCAGTTGGCTGTCAAGTGCCAAGAATTCTGTATGATTCATGGATTAAAACATACCTTAGGTATTCCTAGCACATGAGGCTGGTTAGTGATGGTGTTCCAGAAAGGGATGTCACATAGAAAGTAAGCAGAGAGAAGTGGCTTTGGAAGAATTTCACTTGTGTATCCAGGCACTCAAGTCTGGATGCAAGTGGTGAAGAAAAGTCCTTTAATGATGGGAAAACCCTAAGTGCCTGAAGCTGCCTCCATTTCCAGTCATTAGGGCGGATATTAGGGCCCTCTTGCCAGAAGCTGGGTGGCCAGGCAATTTTCATTTCGATAATTAGCCGTTGTAAGTCTCACAGAACTGGAGACAGATAAAGGCAGGACCAGTCTCTCATGAAGCTAATTGTGCCCAGAGTCATACACGCCTAATCAAGCCTTGCACTGCCTCATCCCTTTCATCCAAAGCCTCAAAAGATTCACCATCAGTAATTAAGTCTCCTAAGTGTCTTAAAGAAAGGAATTCTCTAGGGCAGCCAGAATGGAGAAAGGACTGCCAGGGTAGAGGTGGAGCAAGCAGCCATGTGCTAGCTCCTAGGAAAAGGGGAGCCAGAAATAGGTCTTGGTCCCTGAGGATTGCTCCTCAGTGGCTCCTCACCTTTGTGCTTACTGTCCCAATAGGGTAACTGGTGGCTTCTTCTGGGCCTGGCTGAGCCATCAAAAGCCTTTCTTAATTTCTGACAGGGTTACTCTGTGGAAGATATGTCTGTTAAAAATTCCAGTTCTGGCAAGGTGACTTAAAACAAAAACAACAAACAAACAGTCTCAGATCCTCAAACTTAGAAAAGAATGAAAAATGTGCTGCTGCTTGGATGGCTGCTGTGTGTCCACACAGACCCCGCCAGCCCTTGATGGACCCAGGATGACAGGGTGCTGACTCCTATCACATTGCATCCTCCAAACATGGTCTTACACGGCCCATTCTGCTAGGGAGCTAGCATTGGCTTTCTATAAAAGAGATCTCCTGCTGGCCCTAGTCCTGCATTAGACAGCTCACAGACAAGGAAATCCTCCTCCCAGGACAAGGTTTCTTTTCCCCAGGCTCTAGAAAGCAGCAGAACATAGAGGATGAAAATGCAGGCCTTTTTTTTTTTTAATCAAAAGCATCATCCAAACAGGAAAAAAAAAAATAGATAAGTTGTTCTTATCTTATAAGTTGTTCTCTGAAATTTTTGTGTTTTGTGAAAGTCTGTTTAGTGGATGAAAAGAGAGGCTACAAAGTGGGAGAAAATTTGTGCAAACCACCCATCAACAAAGGCCTAGTATATAGATCCCATCAGGAACCCAAAACTCACTAGTGAACTAAACAAACACTCCAAAGACATGAATAAATATTTTACCAAAGAGGCTATACAGATGCCAAAAAAGCCCAGGGAAAGATGTTCAACATTGTTAGCCACCAAGGAGATAGGAATTAAAATCACAGCAAACTATTACCCTCTACGCATGAGCAGGGCTAAAATGAAAAATAGAAACAACTCTCAATGCTGACAAGGATACAGAGAAACTGGATCACCCAAGCATTGCTGGTAGGGATGAAAAATGGCGCAGTCCCTCTGGAAAATAATTTGGCAAATTGCTTAGAAAACGGAGCATGCAATTACTGTACACGCTAGCGATTGCACTCTTAGGCATTTAGCCCTCAAAAGTGGAAACTTGTGTGCACACAAAAGCCTGCACAACAACATTCACGGAAGAGTTCTTCACAGTCAACAACTGGGCAGATAGCCTTTAACAAGGGACTGGTTATATCAAGGTAGAATGCCATGGAATACCCCTTGATGATAAAACAGGAATGAGGTGATGACACCCGTGAATCTCCAGGGACTGATACCGAGCAGGAAGAGAACAGCCAGCCACAGAAGGTTGAACACTTCCATAGCATTCTGGAAATGCCAACACTTCAGAAGGAGAGAACAGAGAGGAAGAGGGCGGAGTGTGACGGCACAGGGTACCGAGAGGGAAGGACATCACTCCGCTGTTCCCACCTGTACTCAGCTGGACATGCTGTCCAACGCTGTAGAACTAACCAAGAGCTCTTCGGTAAAACGAGAAATGTGAGTAAGATGAATGGAGTGTCCCAATGCTGATATCCCAGTACTGGTGCCACGTGCTCTCTTGTTACTGCTTTGCAAAGCAGCACGGCTGGAGGGAACCATTTAAAAGATGCACAGAACACCTCTGTGTTATTTCTGTATGTGAACTACAATCATCTCAATAAAATATTTTTAAATAAGTGTTTTGAGTCAGCGCATTTTGAGTTAGGCACACATGAGTTTGAATGTTGGATCTATTTCTGTTTTCCTACGTTCCTTTGGACAAATGAAGTGCGTGAGACTGAGACTGAGCCTCATTTCCACAATTGTAAAATGAAGATAGTTCCTTTCATTGTGTAGAGCTTTCCTGAGGTTTAAATAAGGTAGTCCATGGAAATGCTTCACTCTGGGCCTGGCCCAAAGTAAGGGCTCAGTAGACAACATGTATAAAACTTGCATCTTTATCCAGGACAGATGTTTCTGTGCCTTTGCTTGGTTCATCTATCACCTGCACTTCTCCTTTCTGCCTGTCTTCCTCTGAAGAGAAGACTATTTTTGGTCAGTGTTACTCTTGAGATCAGATGATACCAGGTCCATTCATGGAGATATGACTTTAGACTCCATGCCAACTTTAAAATGCCAGGACTGACAATGACAGACTGAGACACCCCTGACACCCTGCGATTTCTAGCCATGATGACATGACACACTTTCCATGACAATAGCCTTTTCCCTAAGAAGGAAGGAAGCAGCTCAGCGTCATATGTACCCAGCCCTGGGTATGGGATTTAACGAAAACACCATACACACGCAATCGCGAATTTCTTCCTAAATCTCCATGACATCACTGCGACCCAGCTATGCTGGTAGACAGCTATAACAATTCGGAGGGACCCCCCACCCCCGTATCCAAACCCCATGTACCCACCCGCCTGGGGGTTGGCCGTGTGCCTTGGATCTTGAGGACCAGAAGAATAATAGCAAACTCAAAGCAGGGGCAGGCAAGACCCTTTCGTATTAGAGCTTGCCTTCTCTTGCTGCTTTTGGACAATTAGCATCATACAAAGAGCTTAGAATCTCGCTGCTAGACCCAGGCCTCAGCAGCAGCTCTTACTAGAGCATAGCAACATGTGGGAGCCCATGAGTAAGCTGGCCTACCCAGCTCCATCCAACTCTATCACTGAGCTTCAGAAATAAGAGCCCATGAATGGCCAGTGTAAGCTGCTAGATTTGAGGGTGGCATCTTACATGGAAAAGAGAAATTGCTATAAGTATTGTTATAATTTCTATTATAGATGAGGAGACAGGTGATTCTAGTTAAAAACAGCACTGTAGAACTTGTACATTTCTCCCTTGTTTTTGTGTGATTTAATCTACCACCACCTTGTACCTTAAAAAAAAAAACTTACTGCTTATAGCAATACTATGTTTATATTTAAGTAACTGCTTAACCATATGGTCTAAACAGTGTGCTCCTAAACCCCTCAAACAGTAGGCACTTAATAGATAGTGATGGATTTACTAGATAAACGGCAATATCCCTGAGTAGCTGGGCTATCTGAGACAGAATAACTGCATCCAGGGAGGAGAAGAACCTTGTCAAGTCGCGTAGCTAGCAGGGCTTGGACTCCGATGAAACTCTGTTCTTCTGCCCCAGAGTGCAAAGGTCTGCCCTTAAATTTTCCATGCCTCCCGAGGGCGAGACAGATGAGGAAATGAGTAACTACCCCACAGTTAGGAAGGAATGTTGCTGGATGAATTCCATATGTTTAAGGAATGCCTATCTCCATGCTAAGAGGATTCTGATCAAAACAAGTTCCCAGCTGAAGCAAAAGCATGCTGGTGTGAACCCCACTGCTAGCGATGGAGGTGCCCATCAGCCTAGGTCCCGAATGAACTTGTACCATCTAGACCCATGTAGACTCAGAACATTGCTCTCATCCTGCAGACTCAAGAGCACAGGATGGCTCCCTTTCTCCTCAGTACCAGGTCAGGATGTATGTGGGACCAGTTTCAGATGCCTCCCTTTATGCTGTCCCTGCCCCCTCCCTCTGCTTTACTATACAGAAGTGAATGTCTCAGAATGTCCATAACCACTCTACTCCAAGAAGCCCAACTGTACCTGAGACGGTGTTCACCTTTACAGCAGCCGTCAGGCACCAAGGCCAAGCTATTTTCCTCCATTGCCTCCGGGAAGGGCCTCCTGGGCGGCTGTGGCGTCTCTCTGCTTTTCAGGAGGGCCCTGAGTCTGTGGGGAAGCCCCGGCCCTTGCCCCTCCACTGTCTAATGTTACACTTGGGTCACGGCAGCCAGGCTTCCTGGGGACTTTGTTCTCTTGATCATAGACCTAAATTTGTTTTCATTAAGAAATGCTGCCTGTCACTCCATCAATTCTGCCCTTTCGGGTTGTTAACCTCAATTAATGGTGCCAAGCTTGGAGGCCACTCTGGAGGAGAGAGAGAGAGGGGGGTGGGCCACTCAGCCTCAGCGGGCTGGATTACAGGGGCCAAACCTGACTTTGTCGAGGAGACAGAAACCTCCGTTTGTCTGACAGTGTTCTTAACAGCCCACCCATCCACACGTCAAGTGTCACCACTGCGTCTATCTTGCAGAGGGGCAACCCCTTTAGGGAAAAACCCGTGAGAAAAACTCATTCTGCAGGCAGGGTTCAGATCCCTGTTCTGTCGGGCCCCATGCTATAACATGACACTCCTTTAACCTCCCCATTTTCCTACCTTCTCTTCAAATGGAGCCACTAATTTTACCACCCTGGTAGGGCTTCTGGGGAGGGACTGGCGATTTAATGACACAAAGCACTCGGAGCAGGCCACAGCTGACACTTGACAGGTTCACCCTCTGTCTCTGTCTCTGTGTTTGTGTGTGCACATGCGTTCACGTGCGTGCGCAAGGAGTATGCACGTGTGTGGATAGGAGGTCATTCCTCAGGAACTGACCACCTCATTATTTGAAACAGGGTCCCTCACTGTCTGGAATTTGCAGAGCAGGCTTTGTTGGCAGTTGGTGAGCCCTGAGGACAGCCTGTCTCTGCTTCCCCAGGACTGAGGTCAGCAGTACATGCCTGTGCCTTTATTATTATTTTTTTTATGTGGGTCCCAGGGATCACACATGGGTCCACCATTAGAAAGCAAACAGTGTCCCCAGGCCCGAATTTGACTGGTTCTCATCTTCATTGCACAGCTCTCACTGTAGCTAGTATTTATTTCTGGCCTTTACCACTCCACACACCATTGTGGTAAAATACAGAATAACTTTGTTTAACAGGACTTATTCATGACTTATTCATTTAGTCACAGAATAAGTATTTATTGGGAACCTACAATATCCCCTGATCAGTGTTTAAATACAATGTAGCAAGGATGTAGACAATGATTTTGAGCAGCCATGATCTGGTTTGAGTCTCACCCTTAAACTTGCTAGGCACAGGCCATGGTAATTCTTCCTGGTCTTTGCCTTACTCCTTTGTCAAGGGTTAATATTTCTGGTGTCCTATATCTCATGACCACTACCGCTGTCTGATGGGGCCACACAGAAGCACACTGTGATGGTGTCTTCCCAGCAGAGGTCCCGGTCTCCTCCAGCTCTAGGCAGCAGGGAGGAGTGCAAGCCCTGAAGCAATTATCCCAGGTCATTGTGCAGACCCGTCTTCCCTGGGAAACCCAAACCACCTTCAAAGAGAAGGTTTTAATTGGCTTAGGCTCTGTGCCCACTCCAAGACAGCTTCCAAAAAAGGATTAGCGGCCCCCGTCCACACAGCAGGCTGAGCCCCACATACAGGGCAGGTGGCTGGACACTGGCCCACTTTGCCTACACCCTCCTGAGATGTTCCTCTGCTATGGGTTTTTGGGGGTGGGTGGGGGTGTGCTGCCGCTAAGTCTCGTTTCTCCCTATTCCCTTGAATTCAAGAAATGGGTGCTTAAGTCTTAAGTGATGATCCAAGAAGGGCCTAGCCACTAATTCTTCTAGATAATGTGCAGGTGTAACAGTTGGAACCTATGCCAAGATTGGCTACACTTTGACAGATGGCCCAGACCACCCTGAGAACATACCATGCTGAGGGCTTTCCTGGACCTAGTACTGCCCATCACACTATGTCAGCGAACTTTATACCACCCTGAGTGGCAGGTGTCACAGACTGCTTTCAGAGGTCAGAGGTCAGCAGGAGGAGTATGGAGTTTAGCTCAAGAGAGCTAACTTCAGACCTGGTTTTGTGATCAATGAATGACAAGAATGTATAAACCATAGCCCAAATGGTGGCTTTTGCTTACTGGCCACCTTCTAGGTACCTGGTGATGCCTGCTTGCCACATTCTTATCATCTTATATAAACTCCACATCTGGTGAGCAAGGACCTGTCCTATACCACTCCTGGCTTGTGTCTGGGTAGGTGCAGACAATTTTGGGCGTCACCCCTCAGGCAGCATCTACCTATTTTGGAGACAAGGTTTCTCATTGTCTTGGAGCTCACCCATTAAGCTAGGCTGTCTGGCCAGCAAATGTGAGATCTCTCTGCTTCTGTCTCCCCAGTGCTGGGATTGCAAGCCTGAACTTATATACACTTGGTTAGCGTTTTTCATGACCTCTGAGAAGCCAAGCTAAGTCCTCATGCTTGCAAGGAAAGCATCTTATAAACTAAACCATCTCCCCATGGCATCACTCCACTTTTTAAGAGAGGAGACATTCAAAGGTTTACACAGTAAGCCTCAGTGTTTTGAGCTACAACTTGGAGGGGAGAAAGGTTCACAGTCAGAGAGGTTTAGAGTATGTCACACCAGCAGGAACACAGGGCCTTGAAACTGCACAACCCGTAGATTGTCATTCCCATTGAAGACACGCAGCCCCACCAGGCGAAGGGTCTTGTCCCGGGTCACCCAGCTGGTAAGAAGTAGAGCTGGGATTCCATCTTTTTCTCCAAGTCTTAGTGTCCTTTCCACTAGGCTGTAGCTGCCTCGGTTATAACAGCCTGTGAGAGGATTTCCCCAACGCAGGACAAGGGCTACAAATCTGCAGAAGCAATCAGGCTGATGGTATTTAAATACGTGGCTATTTGAAAAATATACCAACAAGCAGTCGAGAATAAATGCTGAACCTCTAACTGGTTAGAGACGCCACCTGGGGGCACAGAGATTTGTCAGCGTGACTGATGCATCCTGCTTAAATGCAACAGTGTGCAGACACTCGTGCGGAAGCAAAGCAGGCTGGGAGCTAGCAGAGGCAGTGTCTGGGGGGAGCCGCAGAGTTTAAAAAGCTCTGCTTGCGTCTAGTCGTTCATCTAGGTCTCCGCAGTATGACGGGAGCAGTCATACTTCTCTTATGAATGAGGAGCCAAGGCTCAGAGATGCTGAGTATTTCTCTGAAGTTGCACAGCTGGGATTTGAACCCTCAAATGTTATACTGAATATAGATGCACTATTTATGAATGTTATCTCCTGTGTGCTTCGGCTGCTCACACCTCCCTTGCTGCTTGGGAGGAGAGAGGTTTCTGAGTTCAAGCCTTGCCTTTGGGGCTTGCTGCATCAGCCATCAGCCTCCCATCACCTCACCCTTTCCTGAGGACCTCATCTGAACCACTTTGTGTACAGCATGGGATATCCCGGTGGATTTTTGTGGTCCTATCCTGTAGGCTAATACTATGTAGTCAGGGAACCAGTCCAGACACAGCCACTCCCCACCCGAGATCCTGCAGCAGGTGGCTTCATCCCGCTGTATGGGAGAAGAGCGGGCATAGCTTCCTCAGGAAAACTGATCCTGTGAGGGCTGAGTGGAGGCAGTGGGTCTTTGCCAGTCCCTGGTGTTGGGGAGATAGAGAGGGACTAGACGATTGGCTCCATGACCCCCATCCTAGATTATCTTTCCTGCACACTGGCAGCTAAACCCCTGCAAGGCAGGCTCCCATGTGCCTGGAGTTCCCTCACCTCCCCCTTGTCTTTCCACGTGTCCCCTGAGCCCTGACTTCTACTCCCTGAGCTCAGGGCTCAGCAGTTGGTCCCTGTATAAGCATGTGCTTTGCTGCAGATATGATGAATCCAAGAGGGGTGAGCTTCCGTCCTTCCAGGTCCTACCCCGTCCTGTGCTTCTGAGCCCTGGGGTACAGATGGGATTTAGAGACTGCCTTGGGAACAACCAGCTAGTTCAGTAAGAAAGACAGACTGCCAGAGCTGTGAGTACAAATACATGTTCTCAACAGAGATCTGTAAAGGGGATGTTTACTAACCTGCACCCTTTCTGAGGCTGCTAGAGGCAAGGAAATCTGCGCTGTCTTCTCTCCTCCTAATTGTTCCCTGAGGAACAGCCCCTGGTTCCTGAGCTCTGTTCTCAAACACCTGAGTGAGATGATGTTTATCATCTCAATAAAGAAATAAAGTAACACATTAATTATTACCAGCAGAGGTTGACTGAACAGCTACTTTGTACCAGGCCATCAAGGCTGCTATTTGGGCTATAAACATAAATAACACGGGCTTGCTGACTCCTCTGAGGTTTCCCCTCCAGCTCAGAGGAGGGTTTAAGAATTCGGAAAACTGGGCAGCTCAGGCAGGATCCACTGTTTCCGGGGTAAGTCACTCTACTTTGCACAGCCTCATTTTCTCTATCTATAATATTAGGATTACAACCTGTGTAGTCCACAAGCTTGAGAAACTCAAACAGAATCACAGATTTGAAAAGTATGTGTAACTTATAAAACACTATATTAATCATACCTGAGGTTATAGAGGTAGACACAGTTGGCGGCCAATACAGGACTCCTTCTCAACCCACTGTTCCCCAGACTGATACAAACTTTGTCTACGACAATTACGACAAAAAGACAAGCTTGCCTAGTTCTTGATTGCCAGTTATCCAATTTCCCAGACTCCCTTGCAGTTATTGATAATCACATGACTTTATTCTGGCCAATATGATGGGGAAGGAAGCTCATTCCTGGAAGGAATCTAGAAGACAATGCTTGATACCATCTCTTTCCTTCTTTTCATAAATATAAACTCAGGTCGCCATGTTGGGCCATCAAGTCAGACTTAAGGATGGTGACATAGCCCTATTCGCCCTTTCTGCTTTCCTCATCTCTGTGCCCCCTATGCTACCTGAGGCACCATCGATCATGAGTGACAGCTTTGGCCTTCAGCCAGATGCTGTCTGATGGTAAACTCTGAGGGTCAAACTGATGTTACAGAAAACATTGCAATAGGTTCATCCTGAAAGTACTATGGCACAGTAGAGAAAGTCCTTGTGGTAAAAGAAGTACCAGACACAATGAGAACAAAGAACGGGGGGGGGGGGGTTTCCAGGCCACAGTAGGGGACCTTAGAACACTGGGGTCAGGGTAAGAACTGCATTGCCACAGCTCTGTCTCATATGAGCTGATCTCTGTCTAATCAGATGGTTGCCCCAGACTGAGATCCTGCCTTCTCTAGAGCCACTGTCGCTCTCAACCCAGCACACTATACTAATGATAGCAAACCCTTGAAAATCTACAGTTGTGAATGGAGTGAGGCATTTCCTTGTGAACCCCGCCCATAGCCTTTGCCTTATAGATGAGGACATTGGAGGCATGAAGGGGTAATTAGGCTCATCCAAGAACCCACGATAAACCAGGTCTTGTGGTTAAGGCTTGGGTTGTCTTCCACAGTAGCCACCAGCAATGAGTGATGGTTAGATTTTAATTTCTAATTGCAACGAAGATAAAATTAAGGTTCTTAATTGCATTAGCTACATTTCATGAGTACAGCATGAAGAACACGTGGAGGCTGGCTAAGTGCAGACAGTGGTGTTCCAGGAGTGTGGGATGGTCAGAGAGTAATTTATGAGTCCACACCTGACAGGCCCGTACAAGGATCCAAACCTGGTGTCTCCTGTTTGGCTTGCAGCAGCAGAAAGGGGTGGGGGAGGGAGCCTTTATTAAGTATGCACAGCATTTGTCACTGTACAGTGTGCCTGCCACCGGCTAGCTGGTTGTCTCTCATACTAGCTCTATACCATGTGGGCAAATAAGACAGTGAAATACAGGCGTGTAAAAAGACCTCTCCACGCTGGGATGGGAGAGACTGGGATGTGGACCCTGACCCTTCTGTACCTCTGTTGTAAGGGGCCATTTTGGAAGTGTCTCTTCCTTACCTTCATTTCTGAAAGAACAAACTGGATCTTTCAGCAAAGGTCAACAAATTCTAGAAGGGGTGGGCTGTGGGGGATAGTTTTCATCTAGGACCAGAGAGGTGTGGCTCTCCCTTAGAGGCACCTCTGTTTTTTTCTGTGGCCTGGGAGGCAGGTCATAAGGCAAACTCATTCTTTCCGGGGCCTCTTCTCGTGGGCTAGGCTGAACCCTCCATAAATCAAGCTCTATCCACCCCTCGGACTCCAGACTGGAGTAGGAGTGAGGGGTATAGCTTCAAGAATCTGGGCTTCTCAGCTGCCCCAGAGGGCTTGCAGAAGCTTCAAAGGCTGGGCCTGATTTATGAGGCTGCTGATGGCTCCAGGCTGTCCCAGATCTGTGCCTGCCCCAGCCCCAAGTTGTGCATTCGACCAGAGATGGGTCAAAACATCTGAGGCCAGACCCAGCAGAAGAGGCCAGATCTATTCCATCTGCTGTCTAAAGGGCTTGGACTCAGCCGTGTCTGGCAGGAGGGGTATCTCTGGCCAAGCCCATTTTTACCTTTCTGGAAGGTGGTGTGGGGGAGGGGCAGAAGAGATATGGCCCTACAATCTTAGATGTGGGGCACTAGTGGTTTGAGGGGCTACCTATGAAGGGAGGTCTACAGTCAGCCTTCAATCATCGAGATAATCCTCCAAGGAAGCTTAGACACCCTTTTCATATGTGGGAACAACAGCTCAAGAGGGCAAGTGGTACCCCAAAGTAGGCAGCACCAGCAGGACACTCAAACCCTCTGCTTCTTGTCCTCAGCTCCCTGCATAGTCTCCCACATTCGGCCATTCTCTCTTGATCAAGAAAGGCAAACAGCCATCACGGGAACAGCCAGCAGGCCCCTTTGCATTCTCCCACATGCTGTACTGAGGGGTGAAAGAGGACTACATATCTGGCCCTGAAACATTTAGAGAAGGAAATGAGTTCTGATGCCAGCGCCATCACCTGGCCTGCAGCCTACAGCCTGCAGGAGAGCTGGCTCCTGTTAGCCCAAGAGGACCAACCACATCTTTCTACAGCGAGAGACCAGGCTCCCTAGGGTTGTGGCACCCCTTGCCATTACACACACCTGCCCATCAGGTACCAGGCCACCCTGGTAGCCTGGAAAAGTAAATGTTTTCATCCGATTTGCAGGAGTTCAGAGAGGTTTATGACTCATAGCTAATGCACAGCGGCATTAGCACTCAGCCCAGCCACATTTTCTCCTAAAGCCATTATTTTTCACTGCAGCCCTGTGGCCTCTAAGAACAGGCTAGCCTGGGTTAACCCGATGAAATTCTTCTATGTGGCATGTGATTATCATCTCTTTGTTGTTCTGCCCAGAAGGTGGCTTGCATCCAGGAAATAACAAACATATTCAGCAGAGATTGCAAGTGTGGACACTAAAGTCTGAGCTTGGCTGTAGACACCTCCATCGCTTCTTGCCAACTGTGTGCCTTTTCATAGAGACTCTCTCCAGAACCTGCTTCCAGTTCTGCCTAGATGCCTAACCGGGATAACTGACTATTTCCATGAAGCATCTAGTTGAAGGTAAGCAACTGGGAAATTATTCAAGATCATGATGGCTCTGCTTCCATCAGATCCTGCAAGAAAATCGACAGGATGAAGAAAGTTCTGTTGATTCAGCAGAGAGATGAGTGAGGATGCTGTTAAGGACAAAGTTTGGAGGTGACAAGGTCAGTTCCACTGTTGCAGAGATGTCCAGAGGGAGTTTGCCAGCACGGACAGCCACCCAGTAAGTTTCCAAGGGTCTTCTTTGTGTCCATCCAAACCTGGAAAGCATCAGTTCCCTGTCCCCCAGCGTTCCCCACGGTCAGCTCTGAAGATAGCAAGCAGCTGTCTGGGCAGCCTTCCTTGGGATCTGTCCCCTGCTTAGCAAGGCTGGGATGCCAGAAGACCAGAGCTAGCCAAACATATGGACCTGCAGCCTAGTAAAGCCCACAGCTGGGCCACTGGCTGACTTTTCTTCTGTTCCTTGGAATATTCTGGCAATGCTAAAATAGTTTCAGCAACTTATAGGCATTTTCCCAGGATATTCTGGTCTCTAAGGGAACAATCTGCTCTTTTCTCACACTTTTAAATCTCTTTTCTTGGAAGACCAGTTCTTGTGTGAGTACACACACATATACACTCTCACACACTCTCTCTTAATTTGGCCCTGGATATGATTAATAAGATTTCAGTGTACAGACTCTTGGCCTGGTTAATCTCACTGAGTGGATTTTATTTGCAAGTTCTTTATAATAAAGTTCTAATTATTAATTTTTTTAAAAAAGATTTCAGTGATACATCAACTAACAGCAATAACTATACCATTCATTAAGCTTATGCTAACTAAAAAAGTAGCTCTCGTCTTTATTATCACACCAAGTCCTTACACAGCCCCTGAGAAAGGCTCTGTGTTATCTCCATTTTACAGATAGGAAAACAGAGGTAGGCTGACTTGCCAGAGGCACAGCTGGCACAGAATACAGGGTGCAGACATGGTACCCAGGGGTTTGTTTCCTTCCCCCTGTGCCAAGGAACTTGCCAGGCAGAGCTTCTCCCTCCTGTATTGTAAGATTACAGAGGGACTTTATCACCTCTTGGAGTCCCTGCCCTTGGAAGCCCAGACAACCCAGAATTTCTTGCACTTTCCACTGTGGTTTCCTCTCTTGCTTTCCAAAGCATTGCAGCCCTGGTCACCTGCCCCTCCTCTCTGTGGCCAGAACAGATACCTAAATATATATGTTGCAGAACATATATTTGGAAAATGAAATTCCTCCCCATTTTTTTCATCACATGCGCACACGCACACACACGCACACACACACACACACACACACACACACACACACACACACATATACACAGATCCTGAACCCTTCAAACTAGACCAAAGGAATCCTAAAAACATGTACAAGCAGCATCTTGCACTGTAAGTCAAAGAGAGCAAATGACAAGCTGGATGGTACCGCCAAACAGTGAGCATAAGAATCACCTGATGCCAGTGGCCAGCTACCTTGGGAAGCCAGGTGATAGCATTTCTTCATCCCTGACTCCCCAGGATGGTCATATTCACACATCTTTCTTAGAACCTGGCTATCAAACCTTGAAAAATTAACACCACTTGACTTGAAATTCAGACTCAACAGACCTCAAGACAATAAAACCAAACTCAGAGACAACTATAAACAACGACAGTGGGCCAAGCTCTTCTAAGCAGGCAGCAGAAACAGTTGCTGAGAAGGGAAATGTCCTCCCTACAGCTGCCAAAGGCAGAGTCACAGGTACACGCACAGTTCTCAACTCACAGATTCCTCTGTCCCCAGGGCCATTTGCTGTTTGGCAGTGGCCTGCCCAGGTGTCATTATCTGCTACCTTCCACAGCATTCTCCTGGGGCTCCTTCGTCGCCTCCATCCCATCTCCTGGCCAGTGATAGTCATCTTTCATAGACACCATGTGATCAGATCGCTCCCAGCCCCGGCTTACTTCCCCAGCTTCCCCTTCCTCCTAACAGAGTGCCAAGCTCCTCTGCCCCCAGGACCCTCCTGTCTCCTCCCCCACAGCTGCTCATTAAGCCCCAGGAATGTGCTCCCAGTCAGGCACCTGCTTGTGTGCAGGTTCCACTCAGCATGAATCAGAGAACTTGCCTTCCCAAGCAGGCCCTTGCCGATGGATGGCTCCTCCCGAAGGCTTGCCTGAGGAGGGCTCACCCTCAAGGCAAGCTGGCGACAGGCCAGAATAAGCTCCCACTCTCCTGGAACAGGGGCAACCCCCCTTCCTCCAAGAAGAGGAGCATAGAGAACACTTGATTAGCAGACACATGAGTCAGTTTACATTCAGCCCCCTCTTCCTGGACATGTTCTCTGCCATGGTAGGCATGCGATGTCTTGTAGGGGCTCAGAGCCTCCATGTGTGAAACAGACCTACATGCCTGGCCTTAAAGACACAGACATCAGCAACTTCGTCACCATCTCTGAACAACATCTCTGCGTAAGGGTGGAGCACTGCAACTAGAAAAACCAGAATTTTCACCCTAGCATCAAAACCTGGGCAAATGAATGAGCAGCAACCTTGGCTTTCCTCATCTATCCAGTAAGGACGGGAAGAGCCCCTTCAGTGGTTTGCTGTCTGACCTCAAACAGGATGTTACATGTAGAAACGGCCTTGTAAGTGGTTCAAGAGGCCCAAATGTAAGCGTTTACTCTGCCATGCCCAAACCTGCTTTCTGCTAACCAGCAGGTGCCTGGGACATACATAACAGACAAACCCTGCCATCAGGTCCCCAGGGCATCCTCTCCCTCTGTTTGTATGACCCCACTGCCCAGCCATCTCCAAAATCACTGGTTTGCTTCAGGGATCACCTGGGTGGTCCCTTGGGTGGGCTTCAACTTAAAAGAGGTCTCCTGGGATTTCCTCCATGGGAATCAGGCCTTCTGCCCTTTGCAAGGCCCCCTACTAGACTTTTGTGGCTCTTCCCATTCTGCAAGTCACTCTGCTTGCCTTGCCAGGGTCCAGGGTCTAGACTAAAGGCCTAAGGGTCCTGAGAGCAGAAACTTAGTGTCTTTCTTGCCTTTGCCATTTCCTCTCTTGAGATGGATGATATCATCATTTATTTTATTTTTAGTCGTGTATGTGCGCAT